>NW_025376693.1:0-14480 GCF_016433145.1 Gracilinanus agilis
GTGCAGCGCCCCCTGGCGGCTCCTAGAGGCCTCGCAGGCGCCGCCGCGGCCCGAGCCCCGCCCCACAGCGCCCCCTACCCGCGGCCAAGGGCGCCGCGGGACGGACTGGACACGCCCCCTGGCCAAGGCCGGGGGCGGGAGGGCTGCTCCTGTCACTAGCCTAGCCGGGACAGGTCGGGCCATGCTGCTCCACACCTGCTTCTGACCCAACCTTCTCCCCGAGGGCCTGGCGGGTGCGCGCATTGTGAAGTGGCACTGCGAGCGGGCTAGCAAGCAACGTCCCGAGCTCTGCACCCGCCACCAACTGACTCCCCCAGGAGTGGGAATGGCAGAGAGCCCCGTCTGCCAGCTCCAAAGCTTTCCAAGCTGCACCCTCCACGTGCCTCTCCGGATCTTGGCCACCGCTTTGCCCCAGATCTCACTCCCTGGCTTGAATCTTTGTTCTTCCGTCCTCGCAGACCCCCACCACCAGCTGTGCCCGCCCACCTGTGCAATCAATGCCCATGCCAAGAAACCAGCCATGTCCCATCCCTGGAGCCCTCCCAACCTATCAGTCCTGAACCTCTTGGCCATTGGCCTGGGCCACGAACTAAGGCTACAAACCAACCTTCGAATTACTGTCACCTATTTTGTCTTTACTATCTGCCTGCCCCCTCCCCCAAACCCCCTTTTTGAACTCTAGCTGTGATGCAAGCCTCCCATCCTGACAAGTACAGAGGAAGGAAAACTGGAGACGAATCCAAACCTTTGCAGGAAAAGGTCCTTATTGCTTTCCAACCTGAAAAACAATTCTCCCTCTCCCTCACCCTATCCTCCCCCATCTCAGCGGGCTCTATTTTCCTAAATGGTGATGGGAGCAGAGGTGATATCCAGTCTGCCTTTGTGTGTCCCAAGCATTCATTTCAAACTCAATCATTTAGAATGGAATAATTCTTATAAAACCCAAAGGGTTAATATCAGAAACTCAACTAGCTTTAATAAGACTTCACACTTTGTTCCTTACAAATATCTCAATGCTGGTTGTAATGTTGTCTTGTCCACTCCATTCTGTGGGTTTCACAGAAAAGGAATGACACAAACAGGACAGAAACTAAGGTCTCTGGGGCCAAACACTGAGAACACAATTTGGAAGACACCTGTCACTAACTAGGGACAGCTGCAAGTAAGTCTCCACAAGACAGGAAAGACTAAGTAATGTGAGAAGGGGTGAGCTTTTTTTGTTTGTTTTTAAAGCAAAACAAGCCATGAAATCATTGCTTTGACCTTTGGGGCTATATACTTGCCAAGATGCTATGAATTCAGATAGGAACTTTTGGTTCTGTATCTTTTCTGTGCTCCTGCATCAACCCTTAATGTTACTATGCTCAGATTTAGGCTATTTGGATAGAGGAGGGAAAATTAGTAGCTGAAGCTATCCCCCTAGAGGCAAGCTGTGGCTCAGTGGTTAAAAGCAATTTACCTGGAATTAGGAAGATCTGAATTCAAATTCAGCCTCAGACACTTCCTAAATGTGTGACCTTGGGCGAGTCACTTAACCTCTGTATGCCTAAGGAGGTAGCTAAGTGACTCAATGGAGACAGTGTTGGGCTTGGGGTCAGGAAGACCCAAGTTCGAATCCAGCCTCAGATACTTCCTAGCTGTGTGTCCCTGGGCAAATCATAACCTCTGTTTGCCTCTGATTCACCAGAGAAGGAAATGGCAAACTACTCTAAACCACTTCTTACCAAGAAAACCCCATGGATAGCTATGGACCAAAGAGTCACAAAGAATAGGACAGGACTGAACAACAAACTATGCCCCTAGAGAAGGAGCTGCACTTAGAGTTCTCTCTGGGTCCATAAATGAGAGACAGCTATCCCTGAGGTCATGACTTCTATGTCTTTTCTGTTCAACAGATAAATACCCATATTGGGGCCCCAATACAAATGATACCTGACAGTGGCTGAACCTCGGCCCCCGAGACTCATGAGTTCTACTAATGGGAGTATTTAGGGAGTTGGGAGTCAACTAGATGACATCTGTGGACTATTTCCTGGCCCAAATCTATCATCTATGAACCTGAGACACATAACAGACTATCACCAACTACTACTGAGCCCCAGAAAAGGTATTTCAGTTGGAACAATTAAAACCTGATTTGGGACATGAAAGTATCTTCTGAGAGGCTGTAGTTGTATTCTTCCCACAGGGGCAATGGATGAGAGATGAAGGGGTGGTAAGCCAGACATACAGGAGTCAGGCCTCCCAGACTTCTTCAGAACCCAGCCTGGAAACTGATAAGTCAGAGGAAGAATGTGAAGGAGGGGAGGAAAAATACAACCTCTTAGGACCCACAGCAGGGGACAGATTCGATCAAAAGGCCTAAAGATGGTGAATTCAGGTGTCTCAGAGGTAGAAGAAGTAGAGGTGGGCCTCATCCTGGGTACAGGGGTTCTGGAGCCAGGGGATAGGTTCAATCAAGGGACCTGAAGGTGCTGAATTCAGGTATCTCAGAGGTAGAAGAAGTAGATGTGGGCCTCTTCCTGGGCACAAGGGGTTCTGGAGCCAGAGTTGAGCTGGTAAAAGTGCCATGGGTATCCATGTCTTCTGGGGGCATTTTCTTTTTCAACAAAAGAAAATGAATAATCAAGTGACTTCAAGGACATAGAATTGGGCATATTCCCCTATCTTTTCTCCTCCATCCCTACTAAATACTGTTGAACATCATTCATTCTTCCACTAGTCCTTAACTTCAAACTTATTTTGCGTCACACTTGATATTTTGTCCAAATTGTGCTCATTTCCCCTTCTTTTTCAGTGTTACGTACAAATTTAGATTTGGGAGATGTAGATTCAAATTACCAACCAGGTGGCACAGTGCATAGAGTGGTAGATTAGAATCAGGAAGACTTGAGTGAGAATTTTGGCCTAGACATTTACTAGGTGTATGACCCCAACTGGGCAAATCACTTAACTTTTTTTAGCCTTAGTTTCCCCATCTATAAAATGGGGATATTAATAGCACCTACATCTCAGGGTTGCTTGTCAGAGTAAAATAACATTTGTAAGGCAATTTTCAAATCTTAAAGTGTTAAACAAATGCTGGATATTATTGTTATTACTAAGTCCCTGCTACTATGTGATTATGAACAAGTGAATTAGCTCCTATGGATCTTAGTTTCTTTATCTGGAAAGTGACCTCTAAAAGCCATTACAAGTTGGAGTCCTGTGCACCTTCCTCAGTCTGGCCTCTTTACAAATAGTTTTGGCATCCCTGGGTTATTGAGTCTGCTTCCCAGAGTTGTAAGGAACTTCAGGTGTCATCTAGTCCATTTTACATCAATAGAATTCCCTTTATAACACTTTTGACAAGTGTTCATCAAACATCTACTTAAAGTGATAGGGTATCATAACTTCCTGAGATGTCTTACTTTATTTATAATAGTTATAGTTCTAATTGTTAGCAAGTGTTTCCTTACAATGAGCCAAAAATCTCTGAAATTTCTATCCAGTGTTCCCAAGTCTGCAACCTTTTCCCCATAACAATCCTTTAACTACTTGAAGGCAACAATGCTTTCTCTCCTAAATTTTCTCATCTCTAGGCTAAATATTATTTTTTTCCCCAATAATCACAATAATCTATAGGCATGGTATGCTCCTCACAACAGCCCCATAAGGCAGAACAAGTGTTATTTCCATTTTACCAATGAGAAAGCAGACTCTGAGAGGCTGTAACTCTAATGTGTCTCTGGTGGGATCTAAACTCAAGTCCCTTTACTCTCAGAATCTAACTCTATCTACTACCACATTGCTTGTCCCACCGATTTCTGCCTTTTTCTTCCTCCTGAAAACCCACCTTTATCAGCATAACCACTCTTATTCTTTTCTCTTAGATTTTGCCAAGCTGAATCTGAGGAGGTATTTGGAACTATTCTGAAGCAATAATGACCACCATCGCCTCAGTTTCTCTTCTGTAGTAAAGCATTTACTGACAAGAATAAAAAATGCCAATTGGGAAAGATGCTAGATTTGCCTTACCCAAAATGATTTATTTGAGGGGGAAGAGTCCTACTTGCTAAGAAGGAAAAAAAAAAACACTCTAAATTTCAACCAAGAATACAACCTGTTAAAACTTCATGAAAACAGTAATCTGATTTCCTGAAACAATATCTGCCTAGATGTGTTTTCTAACTGTAGCCTTTTTCCTGAACTTTAGACACACATTTCAAACTACTATCTAGCCCTTTTCATTGAATGGCACTTCAAAGGCAATACGTTCAAAAGTAAATTAAATCTCTCTCCCTTGAAGCTTGTTTTTCCTCCTTTCTTTCCTATATGTGAAAATGGAAACACCATTCTCCAAATAATAATTTTTTTCTAGTCCTTTACCTTCCATCTTATAATCAATACTAAGTATTGGTTCCAAGGCAGAAGAATAGTAAGGGCTAGACAATTGGGGTTAAGTGACTTGCCCAGGGTTGTGTGAAATGTCAGGTCACTTTTGAGCCCAGGATCTCCCATCTCTACGCCTGGCTCTCTATCCACTGTGTTGTGAGACACCTAGCTGCCCCTCTCCAAGTAATTTCCTGCTTGATACTTGACTCTTTTACCTCCTTCATTCCCTCATATTCAGTAAGTGATCAAGGCCTGTTTATTCTTTGTCTTTTGATCTCAGCTTCATCTCCATGACTCATTAGTCTAATTTCTACCTCCATTACTTCTTGGCTGGACTACTGCAATATTCACCTAACCTTGGAATAGCTAGGTGGTACAGTGGACAGACTACTTGATCTGGATTTAAGAAGATCTTAGTTCAAATACAGCCTCAGATACTTCCTAGCTGTGTAACCCTGGTTAAGTCACTTAACCTTTGTTTGCCTTGTTTCCTTATCTGTAAAATATAAGGATAACAATAGCATCTACCTCTTGGGGCTGTTGTGAGGCTCAAATGAAATAATATTTGTAAAAACACTTGGCACATAAATGCCATCATTATTTTTATAATAATAATTATTATTCTAAACATCCCACATCAATCCTGTTAATGCATGTGAAACTAACATTCAGTACTCCTAGGTCTTTGGGGGCTTCCCATTGCTAAAGGGATAAAATAAATCCAAACTTTCTTGGTCTTATACTCAAACACCCTGAATACTCTGGCTCTAACCTTTCCTTGTAGTTATAGCTCACTTTCCTCTTTGTCCTCAAAACCAAACTGGCACTCACCAGAACTACACGCATCTCACATTGCCTTGTTTCTTTACCCATTTGCTAATGCCATTTCCTACCTCTGGAACATACCTTCCCACAATTTTGCCCTACTAAAATGATATTCTTCCTTAATTACCAGCTCCAATGCTAGCTCCTCTTTCTTATCTTTCTTGATCCAACCTTAAGTTCTCTTTCCCTCCTGTGAATTCTCTTATTGCTTTGCTTCTACTTCCCTTATACATTAACCTCATTCTATTTTGTACTGTTGTTAACTCTGTTCATGCCTGATTTCCTCCATTAGATCATAAAATAACCCCTTTGAGGGGAGAGACCCAGGTTTGTCTTTGTATTCTTTCTTTATCCAAATCATATATCCTTACAAAAAATGGGTGCTTAATGAATGTGTATTGAATTAATGAAGATCTCCCTCAATAACTTCTGATCATATAAGCTGATTTTAACCATATTTTAAAGGGGCTAATTACTTGAAATAAAATTCCCATTTTTTTATTAGCAAATAAAGTGAGCTAGGTTCTCATTGAATCAGTTAATTGCCTGTCTTCTAAATTCTCCATTTTATTTGGTTGACCTATTATATCTTTTGTCATCGCCTGGAAGCCAGGCACTAAAGCCTTCCTGAAGCCACCAGAGACTGGATCTCCACGGAGCAGGTCAAATGTAACATCTGTGGTTGTATCTGAGTACAGGTGGGAACCTCTCAGCATTTCAGGACTTGTCTTTTTTTGCAGAGGAAAAAGGGAGATGAGTGAAAAAGGGCTTGGAAATATCAATCCAAGTGCAAGAGAGGATCCAGTGCCTTTCACTCAACCACTTTAAGGTTATCTCAAGGCACAAACCCAGAAGTAATCAGACTTCATTACTGAGTACTTGTCTTGGAGCAAGAGTGACTAACTGGATTGCTGCCTTCAGTCCTACTGAATTACTCAGAGTAGACTCTTTTTAAGGAACTATGAGGCTTCCTCACTAAAAGATCTCTGGGACCTAGCTAAGTTACATATATTCAAGAAGAATGCTATCATTTCTTGTGGTTGTCTCAACTGGAATGACTGCTGAATGTTCTTGATATAGAAGACTAGCAAAACTAAAGGAAAATTTTACTTTCTTCCACATTCCCAGAACTTAGGTCCTTTGAGTAGATCTATTCCTATTCTTTGGTTCTTGGACTTCTTTTTTCTTCTGGACACTGAAAAAATGAGGAATTTGCTGCTTATTATCCACCATGTCTAACTTAATAGGCAAAGGGCTATACCAATATACTTCAAGACATATTAATTCCCTAGAATAGGGTAGGCACTTAAAGGTTGTATCCTAAGAACTGAACCACTTACCATTGAAATGGAGAATAGAGAGTTATCAAAAGACATATCTGTATTGGGAGAAGAACAAAAAGCAGGCCTAGAGTATTATTTAAAAAATTATCACCCACCTATAGCCCCCATACTCTAGGATGAGTAAAATGACTAAGGTACTTCCTTTCTCCCAGAACAAGGGCAAACTCTCCTACAGAGGAAAAAGGGAAACCTACGAAAAGAACTTTTTCAAAATATAAGGACCTAAGTATCAATTTACTTCCTTACCTCTTCATGGTAAAGCCTTCCATAATCTCTCCCCTTGTCATTAGCAACCCTTGCCCATATGACCTTGAATATTTTGTTTAACACCTCTCTAATGTACTTATCCTATAATATTAGATACTGTCATTATTTTTGTATCATCTTCCATATAGTTCCATTAGGAAGGGAACTGTTTGATCTAAACTTTGTATCTCCCCCAGCCCCTTGTAGTGTTCTGCATATGGTAGGTACTTAATATTTGCTTTATAAGCATATCAAGTAAAAAAACTAGATCTTTTCTTCCCATGGCAAAGTTAGTGTAGGCAGCTGGACAGCTCCCTTCTATCCCCTTTACTTTTAAGGATATCTAGGACCAGAGTGCAAGGGAAGAGATGAGAAAAGTCAGTCTTAGAGGCTGAGGATAGTTCCTTTGCCTTAGCATCTCTTATAAGGAAACCATTGATTGTATAGCCAGAGCAATAAAGCTGGCTATAAATAGAAACTCCAGGCTTAAAAAGTGAGGGTAAACTAATGTCCTATAACCAGGCATTCCCAAGAGCCACAAGTCCAATACTCATATTGGGAAAAATTCTAGAATTGGTCTAACTTAGGGGTCACCAATCCCCTCTGACATTGGAAGAGGCTGATTGTATAAGACAAGTGGTACAGAAAGAGCCTATGGTGTCTAAGCTACTCAATTTGGGGTTAGGGATACACACCTGAAGTAGTATAATTTATCTTTGTCCAGCAGGATTCTTGTTCTCTGCAAATGAAATAAGAATAGAGTAAAATCTACTCTTCTAGTCTAAATGTTTTTGAAAAGCAACTTTAGGGAGAAGGTAGGTGGCTCAGTGAATTGAGAGCCAGGCCTAGAAATGGGAGGTCCTAGGTTCAAATCTGGCCTTCCTAGCTAGGTGACCCTGGGCAAGTCACTTGACCTGTCCCCTCCCCCATTGCCTGGCCCTTACTACTTTTCTGCCTTGGAATCAATACATAGTATTGATTCTTAGATGGAAGGTAAGGATTTTAATAGAAATTAAAAAAAAAAAAAAAGAAAAGCAACTTCAGACCTCTCTTATTTACTCATATTGTCCCATTCTGCATTATTGTTATTTGTGCAGATTTTACACTCTACAGGGCATCCCAAAAGTCTTGGTGTAGTTTGACACCATTAAGAGTATAAGGGTAGGAACTTAATTTTATTGATCCTTATATGTCCTTCAGCATTTACTATGCTCTCTAAACATAACTGGAGGGCAAATGTTTTTTGAACTGAATTTATGTTATCAGGTTGGTTGATAAATAGATATAAGGCATGATTATAAAAAATGATGCTGATTCCACAAGCCACAAATGAATATGGTGCTTGAGTGAGTGAATTAAGAAAATGCCATATAGCCTAATACTAAGAAAGACTTCATTTATTTTCCAAATAGGAAAATGATGGGAGACCCAGAGAAAGGTTTAAATCCTAGGCTCCCCAGGAACCTCTAGAACCCACTTCTTACTTTGAATTTCAGTAATAGAATTGAAAGATTGCCTCCATGGCATGGGTACCTTCCACCCCAAAGCAGGCTGTCTTAATTTAGGATCAAAGAGGGAGATCCCAGAGACTCCAAAGGAAGTCACTCATACTTTTTTTCATCCACACTCCCTGAGCCATCTATTTTCTAAAAATGTTCTGATTCTACCCACATCATCCCAGGCCAAAGGGTATAGTAACTGATGTTTCCCCTACCACATGCCTTCTAAAGTTCTCCTGGACCCATCTCACCTTTTTTTCTGAAGGTTTGTGACTTTAACTGGCAAAAACAAAAACAACAAAGAACAAAGCAATATTAGATTGTTCCTCCAATATGTTCATGTAGCAAAGAGCAATTCTCTAAGGTCTTGGCAATCCTAGAGCCAAACTTGGCACTTCTAGGGCCTAATCTGACTTTTCTATTTTACTGAGGGAAAATTAGTCAGGCAGTGACTTGTCACATACATTCTAAGGGAGCCTGTGATTCTCATGTGAAATAGTCTTCTTTAGGAAACTGAAGCTTTGGGAGGATTCTGGGAAGGAATTCCCTCCTCCCCATCCTCCCTATACCTCAAAACACTTGGGAACACTAGTCCTCTTTAAGAGTAGGGTAAATTTTTTCCCTTGGGACAGACAAGAAATTAATATACCTCTTCTAATCATTAGAATGGCCACAACCAGCATCACAATGAAGATGAATGCTCCAGCCAGACTCAGGGAGAGTGGTAAGATCCAAGAGGGCTCTAGAAAATAGGAACAATGAGATTGGACAGGTCAGTGAGAAGCAATCTAAAGGAAAGAAGAGCTGATGCTCAAGGGCATGCCTCACCAGAAGGAATAGGCTTCTGGGGTTTGGAGGCCCAGGGGACTAGCCTAGGTTCACATTCTACAACTTGGAAGAGGCACAGAACCTTGCTTCTCCTAGGCTGCAGAAGTGAACAACTGATCAAGGGTCTATCACAGCCTTATTTTCAGAGCTGGTTTCTACAAAGGATTTACTCAAGTGTCTTCTACTTAGTGGTCATTGCTTCTAGACAGGAGCAACACTTCTTGAACTCACTTCTGTGCAGAGGCCCTTCAACACCAGACACTCCCAGAACAGACCTGCCTGCCTCTAAGCAATAAGTTGAGGGGAAGTGAGAAGAGCAGCAGACAATCTAGTCCCTCCTGCCTTCCTTGCCTTTCTTTCCCAGTACTCCAAAAGGTGGATCCACTCTACCTGAAGGAGTTGGTAGGGTTGTGGTCAGCAGCATGTAAACTAGAAAAGAAAAACCAGAATGAGGGAGCCATTTTCCTGGGACATCCAGCTGACTTCTTCAGAACTTTTCTCTCTGGCTCTATTACATCCTCCAAGGAGGACACAGGTTACTTTTTAACTGTTTTGTAGCTAGCTATTGTTGCATGTTACATTATGAGTTCTAACATAAGACCTCCTCACCTTAGAAAATCACCATGTGTAAATTCTTGAGGAGGGAAAGAGCAAAAGAGTTGATAATGTGGTAGGACAAGACGGACTAGCTCATGAAGAACTGGAAGAGTGAGAAGATAGAAAGGACTTGCAACCATTCCATATAATACAAAGTGTCAAAAAAAGCAAGCAGGCCCTTACCTGAAAAGGTCACATTCACTGGCTCGCTCAAGTCTGAAAATTGCTTGGCAATCTCCCCCATCACACTGTACTGACATTTGTATTGTGCTGAAAGGCCTTCACTCACATTGGTCACTGTGAAAACAACTCCCTGTTGGGCCTTATCTGTCTGCAGTGTCTGGACCAACCCATCTCCATGGAATAGTGAGAACTCAGCCTCCTGAAAACTAGAGGGGGCCACACATTGAAGGTGGATGGGATCTCCTGGATTGCTAGGGTATGGAGGGATCTGGGAAATGGAAGGAGCTGGTATTGCCAAGGAGCCTGAAAAACAAAGTACAGAAAGAGGGGATTTCGATTGTGGATTGAATCCTGTTGGGAAAATTCATTGGGAGGCTACATAGCTGTGTTGATGTTTATTGGACTTAGTCTCTTTATCTGTAAAATGATGGCCTCTAATCTCCCTTTTATCTCTAAATCTGTGATCAGTTGAGCAGCAAGACAAGTCTGTCCTAGAAGGGATAATAAGAATTCTTCCTTTGAATGTCAATATTCTCTCACCTGGTTTCCATCTCAGAGTGCTCTGGAGCTTCCACTCTCCAGACAAGAATCTTCCTGGGCACATTCAGGAGCTAATGGGTTATGGGGTGTGGACTCATCCTCTCAAAGGCAAAATCAAAGGTTTGCACATACCACTATCCTATGTCTTTGAGAGCACAGTACCAAAACATATATTCCTGGGGTTAGGATCCTGAAATTGGCACAATACACACCCTGTGAAATTAGTACCAAGAAGCTTCCTTTTCCTCTGGTCAGAAGTTCTCAGATATGTTCAGCAGATTAGGAAGTGATTTCTGATCATTAAGGTATCATCAGGAAAAGAAACTTACCAGTTACAAAAAAGAGGAGTTTCCAGGGCATCTCTTCACTAAGTTCGGTTATGATTCTGGCTGAAGAGAGACACACCAAACCAAATGTTCACAACCAATTCCTTCTGAGGCAAGAAGAAAAGAGTTTACGAGGGCAGTTTCCTCACCCAGGGAGGAAGTTGCACACTTTTGAACTGAAAGGGAATTGCTGTTCTACCCTCCCCTTTTACAAATAGTGTGTTAAACCAAGGAAGCTAAGTTCCATATTTTCAGCTGAATTCTACTAATTTGAAAAACTAGTTGTGTTTTTGCTTCCCCCTTTTTCTTCAAAGACAATGTTAAAAGGGAAAAGTCACTCGGCTACTTTAAAACGCATACCCAAAGATATAAACCACAACACACTAAAGCTGAAAGTAAAAACCCAGGCCATTTTCTTGGACTGGGGCTGTTTCAACCAGAGGAGCCCTCCCACAGGAAAAACTTTTATCAATTGGGGAAAAAACAAAAAACCAATCTGAGTCCTTGATCTACTCTTCTGCTATAGAAATTTCCTCTTCCCTGCCATAGCAATAATTTTTTTTGCTTATGTCTCTTAGTACTGCTCCTTGAATTCAAAGGTCCAGTTTAGGATCACATTTTGGGAAAGATGTGGTTGCCTGTGTTAATGAGAGTGGAGAAGGAAGAGTAAGAAGTATAAAGTACTCCCCTGAATTCATAAATTTTTTCATGCATCAAATATGAACATGTATCAAATATGAATAACTACTATGTCAAGTACTATGGGACTCTGTTCTCAAGTACCTTCTAATCTAGTAAAATATGGCTACTGCTGAGAGGGGAAAAAATGGCATTGTTTAAGTAATGGAGAAACTGAAGGATCCAGTCTACTCATGTGAGCTTAATGTTGGAGGGATAATAGCTACTTTGTGAAGGTAAAGCAATGGATCTAATTAATAGCAGAGAAAGCTTTAGTTAATATTAACAGCATCAGACATGCATATAAAGTTGCTCATAAACTGGTGCAGTTTTTCAAGAATAGAAGTCATCCTGACTAGTCATTTTTAAATAATCATGGATATTGACAATTTCATTTACCCCTAGACTGTAGGACTAGATGTCTAGGTGATTTCTTGTAGTGCTTTTTCTGACACTTGAAGATTATTGCTTCTCTGATATCTATATTGCATCTTTATGCAGAGATGATTTTTCAACCATCTTCTAGATGAGAGCTTCCTATCTTTGTATCTACATTTCTTAGTACAATGACCAGCACAAAGGTACTTAATAAAAGCCAGTTGATTTTAGAAGGGGAGTTTAGATACCATTGGTCAGTTCCAAGACTCTATTCAAACTGTTCTTGCCAGAAAATCATCTTTTGTCTTTCCCATTTAGCTATATCCCTTCAAGACTGGATCAAGTTCCACTTTTTCTATGAGGGCTTCTTAGTCCATACTTTCATAAATTCCTATCACTACTTATAGTCTGTGTCTGACAATCTAACTAATCCTCTTTCTAATTGTTTACTGGGTATTAGTTCATATCATTAACTAGGTTGTGAACTACTTGAGTCTGAGGGGTATTTGATATTCTATATCTCACAGCAAAGGGATAGGAATACAGATATTCACTGAAGTTGAGTTTGTGGATCTATTCTATCTTTAACACACTAGAATTTTGCAAGGCTAAGGGCCAGGAAAATGGATGCCCTAGTTTAACCTGGCAAGTAAGGCCCTTATTAATTTGGTCCCAACCTCTCCTTTCAACTTTATTCAAAGTGCTATGTAGCTGAAAGAATATCTTGGATTTTAAGAGTCAGGAGACCTGAATTTGAATCTTATCTCCAATACTTACTGTGTAACTTAACCTTCTTGAATTTGTTTCTTCATCTCTAAGATAGGAATAATACTCTTGCATTATCTTAGTCACAGGATTATTAAAAAAAAAACAACACATGACTTTTATAAACCTTAAAGCAATATAGAAGTGTGAGCTATTGCCGTATAAGTATATGAATGGGCTTGTAAGCTGGGCCTCCATGCCTGTAATTTTATTTCAACTTGCTGAATTTCTCCTCAAATTAAGCCCCATCTCTGGAGTTTTTCTCCCTCTTTAAACATTTCCTCAATGAGTTAAGTTTTTATTGTTCCACCCCCCCCCCCCTTTCTTATACTAATTTGGATAGACATTCCCCCTTAGAGGTTAAGGCCGTAAAAGTGTTTTATCAGGTGCAAAGTGCTTTTATCACTCTGTTAGATGCTAGTGCAATGATTTTACAGATAAACTGGACTGAAGTAATTAACTATAATTTCATATTGTCTGTGAAGCAGCATGGAAAACAGGTCTCCCAGATTTCCCCACAGTTATAATACATCTGGAAAGTGTTAAGAAGACAAGCCCTTGATTCAAATGTTCCCTTCCAAACCTGGGAAGACCTTTATGAACTGATGCAAAGTGAAGTGAACAGAACCAGGGGAACAATCTACACAGCACACTAATGCAATATTGTAAAGATAATCAACTTAACTGATCCAGTGGAATGACCCAGTATAATCCCCAAAGTCTCATGATTAAACATGTTATCTACTTCCCCATAAAGAACCAGTTGAAGTAATTTTTTTTCCTTTTCTTGCTTTTCTTTGGGAATGTGGCTAAAGGATTAACTTGTTTTGCATGAATATACATATTTGTAATAGATTTTGTTTTTCTTGTTTTCTCAAAGAGTGGGGGAAGGAGAGAATTTATAAGGGGAAAAAACTCATCTCCCCCACCCCGCCCCCCAGAATGTCTTGGGGGTAGTCATTTGACCTCCCAGTTTCCTCAACTGAGAAAGGGTGAAGGGTAGGAGTGTGGATCTCCACAGCCTAGGACCCGGAATGTCGGATAGCAAGCCCGAGGAAGGACCAGATGGCATGGCAGAAGCCCGCCCCACTCGGGTGGAGGCGGCGGGCAGGTCCCACCCCGGAGAGGGCGGGCCGCGAGCTCCCAGCACCACCCCAGGCTCAGCAAGGCCATGCGAAGAGGCGGGGAAGCCGAGTAACGGCCAACGGTTCCCCGCTCGAGGCATTCTGGGAAACGGTCACGCCGCTCCTCCGTAAGGCCCTCAGCCCCGCCTTCTGGCCTGTTCTTAGCTGTCTCAACGATTGCCTGTGGGGGACGGCGTTGTCTGACCACTAGTTTCATTCCCCCGAATCCCCGCGGAGGGACTGCTTCCCGAAAGGAGGAAAACGAAGAGGGTAGTACAGCTTTGCTCCAGTCCTAGCGATGGGCAAAGGGGGCAGGAATCCTCGCCCCCACAGGCAGGCTCGGGAACCAGCCGTGCGGAGAGGCAGCCAGGGCGCGGAGCCAAGCCTTAAAGGGGCCGAGTCCCTTCCTCACACTGCCGGATGACCCGGATGATGGCGGTAAGGGCGGCCCTAGCCCTGGTCCTGTCGGGGTGGCTGTCGCCGTTGGTGACTGGGACAGTGGCCGGGCCCGGCTCCCGGGCTCCCCCCCCTCAAGACGGCGAGTTCACATTTTTGCTGCCCGCTGGCCGTAAGCAGTGTTTCTACCAGCCCGCACCAGCCAACGCCAGCCTGGAGGCCGAGTACCAGGTGGGGGCGAGGGTAGGGAAGCGGGAGGGGGAGGGGAGTCCTGGTCAGACTGGGGACTCTGTGGGCGGGGCTGGAGTCCTTGGTCTGTTTGCGGTGCTTCCATGGCTTGAGGCCCTGATGGGTAAGGGGGCGTGACCAGAGAAGGCA
>NW_025376694.1:0-1337 GCF_016433145.1 Gracilinanus agilis
CTACTGTACATTAATGCATGTGTCCTACTATTCATTTATGTCAGTTTCTATGACAGAGGCTCTGCTGGAGGGATCCTTATAGCTCTACTCAGGTTAAAGCATGGTCCTTAACACAGAAAAGGTACTTAATAATAGTTGGTGCATGACTGACAAATGAGTGATTGAAAGAATAAATGGATCTTTCTATTAGAGAACAATGCTTGAATTCAGAATTAGTGACTATTATAAAATGGATTATGATGTTCAGCCTCTCCTTGAAGCTCTTGTAAAATCAAGAAATTCATAAAATTTCCACTGTTCCATGAGTAGAAAACCTACATCCCTGAATCTCAATAGAAATAAAATTAAAAACAGAGAAGCTTACAGAAATATTTATATGATCTCATCGGATTCAGAGTTGAAAAGTTATTGTAATGATACCATTTCAAAAATTCTGGGAGCATGCTTTGGGAAGAAAGATACAGATTAGCTTAACATTATATTATTTTCAATCTTTTGATAACCATTTTAAGTATTCAACTTAGAATATCTTTGGAAAGCCATGATTTGGTTTAAACTAGTGTTTCTTGTTTCAAAGTTTTTAAAATGGAGAAATCTTTTTAACTTTTTAAAAAATATTGTTAAAGCTCTGACTCCTTAAGAATATATAAATGCATATATATGTACACACATATACATATACATATACGAAGAGTGGAAAAATAATACAAGTTAAAATATATTTCTAATTCATTAATTTATTTGGTACATATCAATATACCATACAGTTTACATGGATAATATAAAATGTACATACATGCAAACTCATATATAGATATATGTGCAAATATAGTATATGTTATTCATAGTTAATATGGGATGTATATTATATCATATATAATATAAATTATATATCTGTATACATATTCATATTATGTAAATGAAAGAAATAGAAAACACATTTTAACAACAGTTTCGCTGTTTTGCCAACTGATATGGGGCAACAGGTATTGTTTGAATTATGTAAAGAAAAGTACAATATATTAATTTATATATGTGTATAAATATATACTGCACAATATATACATACTTTATATGCATAATTCATATATAAATATATGTATATGTGAATATACCTATGTATGTACACATATATTCATGTATGTGAATGCATGTCTATCTTGTAAGGGGTAAAAAGGGTTTTTGGTTGGGTAAATAATTGTGATAATGAGATTAAATCTACCCTGCCCTTGCTTAGATTTAATCTCATTATCTCAATCTATAGGTATAAATATTATCTGCAAAAGAAAATTATTTGCTGAGGATTTCTAGTCCCCTGATGACATTTTTACACACAT
>NW_025376695.1:0-2078 GCF_016433145.1 Gracilinanus agilis
AATATTTGCAAAGATATCTTTATAGAAGCTATTTTTGTGGTGATAACAATTTGGAAAATGAGAGGATGCCCATCACTTGAAAAGTGACTCAACAAGTTGCAGCATATGCTTGTGATGGAATACTATTGTGCCTCAAGAAATGAGAAGCAATATCATTTGAGAAAAACCTGGGAAGACTTATATGAATTGATAGAGTATGGAGTAAAGTGGCCAGGACCAGGCAGACAGTGTATAAATTATCAACAATATTATAATGATGAACAACTCTGAAAGACTTGGCTACCCTGATCAAGATAATAATCCATGCCAAGATCCCATGATGGAAAAAACTATCCACCTCCAGAGTGTGTGGATAGAATTATCTCCTCAGGACTTTCTTACCCAGCATCCCACTTGTGTGCTCACATTGAGTGCAAACACTGTGAACACTGCGTGGGTACATATGGAAGATAAAATTTTGGTGTGAACCTGTCCCTCTCTCTCTCTTTCCAAGATTTTGGCTGCTAAAGCTGGCTTTGAGCCAGGCAGGAGAATTTACAAATGTTCACACATGGTCTTACTTTAGTTAGAAAATGAGGTTTCATACTTCTATTTCTTCTACTTCAAGTGATTATTAATAAACTTTATAAAATTAATACTTAGAATTATTGATATTAATTTAAATCTTATAAGAGAGAGAACTAATGAACTCTAAGCGAATATTGTAGCATGTTTTCTTTATTTTCTTTAATTTTTATTTTGTGCATGTGTATATATTCTTTGCAACATGGGCCATATAGAAAAATATATATATGAGATATAGAAATATATTCTGCATGACTTTATAGGTATTATCAATATCATGTTACTTGACTTTTCAATGGATGGCAGAGGGAGAGAAATATTTTAGAACTCAAAATTTTAAAAATAATTTTTAAAAGGTACTTAAGAAATATTTAATTAATTTATTAAGTATCTACAATTTGCCAGGCACTATGCTAAGTGCTGGGGATACAAAAAGAGGCAAAGAGATAGTCATTGGCTGAAAGGAGTTCAAAATCTATTGAACCCTCCCCTTTCCACAAAGAGATAATAATTAGGAGCGGAAGGTTGACAGTAGTATCAAATTCTCTTGAGATATCAAGAAGGAAGTGCATTGGGAAAGACTATTAGATTTTCCTATTAAGAGATTTTTTAAAATTTTAGTCATTAGAAAGCACCATTTCACCAGAATTATGAAGTCTTTGGCTGAAATGGATTGAGAAATGAAGTAGATAACTTGTTTTGCACAAAACCTTTTTAATTTAACATAGTCAAAATTATCTATTTTATATCTCATAATGTCAGGTCAATTTCACTGGTAGTTTCTTCTTTTGAGTTCAATAGATGTCAATTCAATGTCTGGGATCAATCAGGGAGAAGAGGAACCAAAGTAGAGGATTCGGGTAGATCTCATACTGGATCAGGAGAGAACTAAGTTCAGATGTGTATTTCTTCCTCACCCTATTCGCACTCCCCAACTGCCAGTCCAGTATCTCAGAACCCTCACTGAGAATTCTAAGTTTCCCTCTTCCACATTGTATTCTCTGCATCCCACACATTTCTGTATTCTCACTCTGGTCTTTCATTTTACCCAAATTCCTCCCTTTCACTTCACAATCCCAGTTTCTGGGCCAAGTTCACTCAGGCTCATGCCAATAGTAGTACTTGAAAGGAAGAAGGGCCTTCCCAGTAAAACATTCTTTGTTGTAACTCCCTCTATGTAAAGTGCAATATTTTATATGCCTCTAGTAAGAGAATATTTAATTATAGGCTTCATTTGTAGAATAATTCATTGGGGCAACCTGGCATGTTAATCTCCTAGAAAACCTGGGTGAGGGGATTTAACATGCTGGTCTTCCAAAGAACCAGAACAGAGGTTTAAGGAAAGTTACCTTTTCCCTTTCCTGAAGTCATGTTACCTCTTAATATCTACATCACCTACATAGACTATGAATTTGAACTGAACTTGGAAGAGAGGATGAAAGGGTGGAACAAGCTCTCTCTCTCTCTCTCTCTCTCTCTCTCTCTCTCTCTCTCTCTCCTGTCTCTTATACACA
>NW_025376696.1:0-2119 GCF_016433145.1 Gracilinanus agilis
ATATATATGTTTGCATGCATATGTTTGTATGTATGTATATATGTATATTTATATATAAAGAAACTGAAAACTAAAGAATTGTCCATAAATTGTGGAATGACTAAATTATGGTTTATGAATATGATGGAATATGCTAGAAAAATTGATGATTTTGAAAAGATATAGACAACTTTATGTGAATTAAGCTGGAGTGAAGAGAACCAGAAGAACAACCCATTCAATAATATCAGAATTTAAAAAAAAAAAAGAAAAATTTTGAAAACTTTTTAAAACTGTTGAAGAGCAAAATGATCAGAACCAATAGAAAAATTTATACAATTACTATAATATTGCTAAGACAAACAACTTTGAAATCTTTAAGAACTATGATCATTGCAATGACCACTCATGATTTCAAAGGATGGATGATGAAACATACTACCCACATTCTGACAGATTGATGATAGATACAAGGTACAGAATGAGGCACAGACAGAGATAAAGACATAGACACATGTACTCAAAATATATGCATTATATACACATGCATAGTATACACTTAATGATGGAATTTGTTTTGTTTGATTATGTATATTTGTTTTTATTTTCTCTTTTCCCCTTTAATGTGATGGAGAGGAGAGGAAGAAGAAAATAAAATTCTATTAAAATTAAAACAATATTTAGTTTTTCCCCATTTACACGAAAAAAATTTTAATATTTACAAATTTGCATTACAAATTCTCTCCCTCCCTTTCCCCCTTAATCTCTCCATCTAATATAGATTTTGCATGTGTGATTATATAAAACATTTTTTCATATTAGTCATTTTGTAGAATAAATATCAAACAAAATTTAAGAAAGAAAATGAAATATAGTATGCTTTGGTCATGCAAATTCCATCAGACTTTCAGTGGAGACAGATGGCATTTTTTATCATTAATCCTTTGGGATTCTCTTGGATTGTTGTACTGCTGAGAATAGCTAAGTCATTCACAGTTGTTAATCATACAATATTGCTGTTACTATGTGCAATGCCTTCCTAATTTTACCCATTTTGCTCTTCATCAGTTTATGTGAGTCTTTCCATGTTCATCTGAAATCATGTTACTCATAATTTCTTTTTTCTTTTTTTAAAATTTTCTCTGGGTTTAAATGTAAATACAATTTTTAAAAATAAATTTTATTTTTCCAGATTACATATCAATACCATTTCTTAATATTTGCTTTCTAATGTATTATGATACATGTCCTCTCTCCCTTCCGAACCAAGAAGGCAGATAATATGATATAGGTTGTACATACATTATCATATAATACATATTTCCATGTTCAACATGTTGTGAGAGAAGACATATATTGCTTACACTTGAGAAAAATTGATGGAGGAAATAAAGCAATTGTATGTTTCCATTTGAATTCAGACTGTTGTTGATTTTTTTTTGTGGTGGTGGATATCCTTATGATTGATAACATTAAGAGTCCTTTGGAGTTGTCTTGGATCCTTAGTGATAATAGTTAAGTCATTCACAATTGATAATTCTACATTATTGTATTATTTACACTGTTCTTTTGGTTCTGCTCACTTCACTTTGCATCCCTTCAGTTAAGTCTTTCTAGGGTTTTGGGGGGGATAATAAACTATAAAGAATTTACATGTATCCCTTGCAAATATTTTTGTATTAGGTTTGGTCCAATGCTTTAACATTTAAAGAACATTTTGGAACACCCTCCTTTTCCTAAGGATTCTCATCATATGTTCACATAACTTCTGTTATTAATGAGTTCTTCCTTATACTGAGCCTAACTCATCCTCATTGCAATTTTCACCCAATGATCTTGGTTCTTCTTTCTGGTACCAAAGAAAACTAATCTATTCCCTTTAAAAAATTAAAACAGAAGAAAACCACCTAAATATCTTCAGATAAATTGGCATATAGCAATTCCTATTCTATATCATATTTATCTTTCTTTTTTCTGATTACATCTTGATACAATTTTTAATATTCCTTTCTGACACTTTGCAATCCATGTTCTCTCTCTCCTAGCCCTTCTCCCTCCCCCAAAAGGGAGATAATATGAAATAGATTATATATATATATATATACATACATATATTATCCTACAAAACATTTCCATGTTC
>NW_025376697.1:0-13750 GCF_016433145.1 Gracilinanus agilis
ATAACATCTATACTAGAAAGAGAATCCCATCTATATCATCCTAAACAGGTCTTCTTGAAAGAGGGAACTAAAAATTCCAACTACCCGAACAAGACATAAAGGTTAACAAAGAAAATTTCCAAGCTGTGGAAACATATTTTTCTACTCATTCATATGTTTTCCCATGAGCCCTCCAAAGGAAAATGTTCAAATCACAGATAGGTGTTCATGGAGCATACACCAGATGTTGCTTGAGAAACATTAACGTTCCCTTGAGGGACAAATGTAACTCCACTGCCCCCAATTCTTTATGCACAATTATAAGGAATATCAGAAAACAATCATCTCACCAATATTTTTCATAACTTTATAAGAAAAAAGTTGACTATGTCCTTTTGAGATGGAATTGAGTAACTCTACATTTCTGAATCTTTATCAGTAGAGATTGGATAAAGAAATGAATATGACTTACTCAGATGGCAGAACCGACCATAGAGTCCTGGGTCACATAAACAAACTCCATAGACCCTATGGCAATAGCTGTGGTGGGCACATATACATTTCTTATTGCAATCCTTTCCAAAGAATCCTTTAGGACATCCTAGACAGTGTGAGGACAGAAAGAAACCATTGGTCTACGTGCTGCAAAATTATGCTTTTTTTTAGTAGAGATGGGTAATGTAGATATCTGAATTTGAATATTTCACAACTCTGACTTTTATTGGAATGATGTTAAAACATAACTCATACTTTATGATGTTTTAAGGTTTATAAAACACTCTTCTCAAAACAAATGCATGAAGTAGGTACATTATCTTTATTTTAATAGGCACCTTCGAAGAATGGTTGGAGCAATGATAGGATGTCAGTCACATGTATGTGGAAAGAGCTGGAGAATGAGGAAATCTTTATCTGTCCAGAGATGTGTGTATATAGGGAGAATTTTTCCAGGATAAATTTTAGGAAAAGATAAATAAAGGAAAGTAATAGAGGAGTACATAGGTTAATGACAACATGGAGCCTGCGTATGTGTCTCTGGTTTCTGAACGCAATTGAAAACCTTTGATTAGGCATGCTTTTTGGGGTCTTACATCCACTGTATTCACTGGTTATAGACACATGATGGGAGACCAGTTATATCAAAAGAGTCTAGATAGAAGAAGCCCTGTAGTAACAATATGGAAAGATCTGAGCCCAAGAACTGGACCTGTGTCTTTTCTTAAACTACTGGGTTCATGTGTGTCTATAGTCAAATACAACTGAAATGACTGAACAACAACAATAACAACAAAAAGGATTTCTTTGGAGATTCCTAGTTTTGGAGGAAACATGGAAATAACACAATTGATGAATAATTTAATAGGTTTGGTTTTATTCATTTTGGCTTATTGATTATGAGAAAGCAACTTTAATTTGCTAACCCATACTTGTGTGATTGACTCTTTTATGTCTCATGGCCATTTGATTCCTGAAACTCAACAATGAAGGACAGAGTTTAGAGTCTCTGTGTTTATATGTGTATATGTGACTATATGTGTATATATGGATAAATCCATATATATCATACCCCAGAATAATCACATGGCTTCTTTGAAGGAGAGAGAAAGTAAGTTCTTTGAGAACTAGAGTGTTGCTCAGTGTTTCTTGGTTCTTCCTTTGGTACCTGGTGGAAGGCACAATTATTAAAGTGAACATAATATTGTTGGTTATCTGGGACTCGTTGTTGAACAAGCTCAGTCAGGCAAGTGGATAGTAGCTCCTTTTTTGTTAAAAAGATTATGATAGTGTGACTCAATGATGTTAAATGACTTATCTAGGGTTACAAGGGTATTAATGTATAGTGAGTATTTGAAGAGCATATTATGTTATTAACTTTATGAATGCTAAAATGAATGAATATGGGCTCTATGAAGCAAGTTTCTGGCCCATGACCAATGAATCAATAATCATTTATGAAGAGACAGGAAAGATTTGAACTTAGATTTTCATTATTATAAGACTAATATATATCCATTATGCTTAACTGCCTCTAAAAATTAGACTCTGAAGGGCGACTTGACTTGCCCATGGCCATATGCCTAGTAAGCATCAGAGCTGGCTTAGATCCTCTAGATTCCAGCTGGAGCATTCGTTTTTTACATTGATGATGATTATAACACCATCCATCAAGTCATTTAAACTGTTTAAAACATTTTTATAAGTATCGAGCCTTAATTTCATGGAAAAGCCTATGTGGTAGAATACTGAATGAGCCAGCCATTAGCAGGTTTCCTATTAAAAGGGACCAGGTACTCAAATAGAAATCATCTTCGGTTGAAGACAGGATTCCATACCATCTTCACAGATCATCCCATGAACTCCAGGGGGACAATGACATTGGCCTGTTAGAGGGTCACAGGATCCTCCATTCTGACACTTACAGATACCATCACACTCTTGTCCATAGGTCCCTGGGGGGCAAGCTGTAAAGAAAATGGAGAAGATGAATGGAGGAGCCCATTCATTGAATAACCAGGAGAGAAAATAATGTTTCTGTCATCTTGGTACAATGATACCAGGTAATTAAAGAACCAAGCCACTTGTAGAATTGGGAAATGTCACTCTTAGGTTCCTATATTGGATGATACCACAATTCCTAAGGGACTTGTCACTATAAATGGATGAAAAATGAGAGTTGAAAGAGCAGGTAATAAGGATCAAATACAAAATTTGCTTTTTCTGGAAAAACTTTAACCTCAAAATTTCAAAACTATTCTGAAGTCTTTGCTGTACAAATTTGGGCCACATTAATGAGATATAAATTACACATACTCCTCAGAAAATGAGAAGAAAATTTAAAAAATTATGTATTTTTAACTAGCAGCCAACACAATGAAGGCTCTCTTGAGGGTTCAGGGATGTTTTTGCATTGTCAAAGATTGATGAAGTTAAGCAAACAATCTTGTTTGTAGGAAGATTTTAGTACTTCAATGCAAAATAAATTGGAAATGGACCTTGCAACTTTATTTTCATCTTAATTTGAAGCAATGCAGCTGCTAGGATAATCTTTGCTAACCACTATAAATGATTCTTGATTTTTTTAAAGCCACATTAAACAATTGAGAAACTATATGACGTATCTGTCTCTACCTCTCATTTTATACCCTGTCTCCCATGGTAAAATGGGAAGATATTTTCCATTTCATTTATTTTTTCTTACTTTTCAATTATTTGCCTAAAATGAAAGGAAGAGAGGAAAAAAGAAAAGGAAAAAATAAAAAGGAAGGAAGGATGTTATGGCAGGAAAGACACTAGGGAAAGACAAAGGGAAGAAGGGATAGAAATGAGGAAGGTAAGGAAAGTAAGGGGGATGAAAAGAGTAGGGAAAGGAGGAAAAAAGAAAGATAGGGAAGAAAGATGGGAGAGAAGAAAGAAGGAAAATGATGAACTAAATATTTTATAGTAATTATTACATTTTTCTCCTACTTTAATCTTTTTTTTCAAAATGGATAATATTTCTTCTCCAGACCCAGATACCTTCAATTAAAATGGGTTTTTCTAACAAAATTTAGAAAGTAAAAGATAAATAAAAGGGATGAATGATAGAAATACTTAAACATGATGAATAATCCTAATTCCTATGAGAAATTCAGAGAATTTCTAGAGTCTAGCAATACTGTAAAACATTGAGATCCTACTGTATTGAATTTTAAAGCAATTGACATGTCATTGGGAATGGGACATTTCATAGATTGATACTTATTAAGCACATGAAGCATGCTAAACATTGTCCAACAATAACAATACTAGCCCCTCTCTTGCCAGATTTTACTCCTACTTTGATTGAGAAAAATATGAAGCTAAGGAAATAAAAGTGAGAGAATATATCTTGCTATAGATAGAATTGATAAAATTAATGATATACTTGGAAGGTAAATTATATTATCCTTTGAAATATCACACAGGCTATTTTAGATCTATGGATAATACACAGCATTGATGAAATATGGATACAAATATTACTAAATGAAAGAGAAAAAAACTCTTTAGTTTTTAGTAGTAGAGCTCAGATCAGAACTGGAGGCCAGACATACTAAGGATTTAGTCATTTCACTATGAAGCTTCATTAAAATGCCAAAGAAATTCTATTGCTGCATGTCTGATGCACCTCACTCCTTCAGTCTCATATCCCCAAAGATATCTCACCAATCTTTTAAAATTTTGCTCAACTAATCTCTTTAGCGAAACCTTCCTGGATGAATCTAAAAAGGTAGGGTGGTTTCATGCGTAGTGATGAACTTGGAATCAGGAATTTCTAGGTTCAAATCCTGCCTTGGACATGTAATAGTTTTGTAACCTTGAACAATTTACTTATCCTCAATTATTTATCTATAAAATTAGACTGGAAATAGACTGTCTCTAAAATTGTCTTCAACTTTAAATCTATGATCTTTAAATCTTATCTTGCTCTAGTTAAGAATTCCAAACTCAGTCACTACTGAAATTCAGGTCTATTTTGTTGGCTCACTTACTCAGAGCTAGTACTTTGTAATGGATTTATATATAATGTCTTATACTTTATATATATGCATATATAAACACACATACATACACATATATGCTTATATATATATATACATATCTTATACTTATGTATATGAATGATGTATCTCTCCCATAAAAGGTAAGCCATACGGGCAAGGACTATTTTATTTTGCTTCTTAAAAATCTTTATCCTTATCATCTAGCACAATTATTTCCACAAAGTGGGGGCTTAATATGTATCTGTGGAACTGAATTCCTCTCCCTTTCCCATTAGGTGATTCAGAGCACTTGTCTTAAACCAAATAGACCAACATTCAGGTCTCTGCTCTGTTAATACTATCCATTTGAAAGAGAAATAGATTTGGAGTCAGTAACCATCAGTTTAAATTCTACACCTACTATTTACTACTTGATCAAATTGCTTAAAATGTCTTTAAAGCCTCTCCTGAGATGTGCATCTTCAAAGCAAGAAGTTTGGGCCCATTAAACTCTAAGTTCTCTTCCATTACTTACAAGCTGTGCAACAAGTCTCTAAATCACTTATGAGCCTAAACCTAAATTTATTTACATTTTGAACATTGAAGATCTGTTGGACAATGCCCAGAATGCTTCATGTGCTTATTAAGTACTGATCCATGAGATATTCCTTTTCTAGTAACATGTCTACTGCTTTAAAATTCAATTCAGCAGGATTTCAATGTTTCACTGGGCTTCTATGTGCTAGAAATTTTCTGAGTTTCCAATGGGAATTTAAACTATTCATTATGCTTAAATATTTCTCCCATTTATCCCTTTTCTTTATTTTTTATTTTCAAAATTCTAATAGAAAAATCCATATTAATTGCTACAATTTTAAAAAAATAGTTAAATTTTCATTGACATAAGATATATATATATTTATGATTGTATATATGTCATATATATAATATTTCATATCATCTACACCCATCAAATGAGATGATATTTTTAAAGCACTTGGTGTAGTGCGTGGGAATCAAATAATCTAATAAATAATTGGTCTTAAATCAGTGCTTATTCCATTCCCTTCTCTAAATTTAAAAATATAACTAATGGGAACAATATACAATGATCGACTGAATGACTTGACCATTATCTACAAGGCAAGGATCCTGGACAATTCCAGGACAATGATATTATGACAAAAAAGGCTATCCACCACCATAGAAGGAACTAACAGAATTTGAATGTACATTGAAGTATACCATTCTTTATTTTTCCTCTTCTTTACCTTATTTCCTCTATGAATTTTTCTCAAGTGTAAATGATGTGTATTCTTTAACAAATGATGAATATGGAAATATGTAGTATATGATTACAAGTGTACAACCTATGCTATATTACCTGCTGTCTTGGGGATGGGGAAAGGGTGAAAAGGAAAGAGCACAAAAAATCAGAAAACTCTGATTTAAAATTATATCGATATGTAATCTGGAGATTTAAAAAAAATCTCACTCCCTTATTTTATGCACGCAATGAACCCTAGTAATGAGGGTTAAGAGAGGGTGTGATGGTGGAAACAGTTCAGCAAAATGAATCAATACATCACTCTTGTCTGGTAGTATTTGTAATGTTCCAGTTCTCTAGGTCCCCACCTCTTCAAAGTGGGGAGGATGCTGATGAATGTATTCTTTTAAAATTAAGATTTATTAATGATTTCTTCAGTGTAAGAGAAATTAAAATAAATACTGGTTAGATGAAAAATTAAAAAGAATTAATAAATATATTTATTTCTTGTTATTTCATGAGATCATATACAGGGAAATATTCTTCTTACATTAATAAATCCACTTATTTCTTCATGATAATATTAGTACATTAGGAATTTACACAGTTGCACAGTGCTTATATAGTGGTTGTCTTTATTGTATCAAGGTCTCTTTTCCAATATTTTTGGAAAAAAAATTTGGGCTGACATGTCAGTTTTAAATTGCACTTCTATACCTCAGTACACAGTTCAGAACCATTGCTTTTTCTGTCTGAATAAAAATTTTCTTAGATTGCATTTAGAATCCTTGTTAAATTTGATTAAATATATATCTCAGTATTTAACCTGTTGATAGAATTTGGTGGTGGGATCAAATCTGTCCCCTGTCATTGTCTTATGATTTCTTTGTTCCCTTTCTTATGGCCAGTAAGAAATGGAAGAAGAAAGTAGACAAATTATCTTGTTGATTCTCGCCTTAATGAGAGCAGAGAATATGATTTCTTTTAATCAATTAAATTCTTTTAGAGTTTAAAACACTCAGAAATATATTAGAGATGTTATTTTTCTGAATTTCTCAAACTCCTCTGTCTGTCTTTCCCATTCCTCCGGAATGAATGAGAAAGAGAGAGATTTATTTTCTCCAAAATTCCATTGTGATCACAGACAAACAAAACCATTACAAACAGATCAGAGACACATAAACACAACATATAGACACACAGACTGTTCAAAGACATTTCCTGGGCATTTCACGCATACTCTAACAAATATGAGACATCCTATCAAAGATCAATAAATCACATCTTACGTAGCTAAAGAAATCTGGAGAAAAAAGAAAGTTTATTATTCAGAAAATTGATTAACTCTAGCAAGGAACTGGCTAAGCTAGGATGAATTCTTGGATTAAATTTAGTGATTGGTGGGGCCAGTGGTTGGCCTCCTTTCCATTTTCCCTGAAATCTCTTATCAGGTAATCTGTAACCATTTCGATGGAATTTGGAATTACAATTTTTCTTCCAGTGGTAACCTTTCTCACATCTGGGACACAAAGAGTTAGGGGCATTGGAACAAGAGTCTTTTGCAGCCTTTGAGCCCTTAATCATTTCAGAATATGTTTTTCCTTTCAGGGCTGCTGCGATGACTATACCCTGCATATATGCTGGAGTAAAGTCCTCACAAGCTTTCAAGTAGTCATCAATAGTCCCAGATTCTTTAATATTTTGAAGCATGCTCTGACACACATTATTGGCATTGTCATAGGCAAACTTTTGGACTATTATCCGGATTGAATATTCATCATTTGTATATTTTGTTACTTCTTGATTTAACCTTTCTACAAAATCTGAGTATCTTTCCTCTGATCCTTGTCTAATCTCAGCCAAACCTGTGGACAGTTTCTTAGTTGCTGGGATTCTTTTCCAAGCCTCTAAGGCACACCTTGTACATTGAATTAGAGCTTCTCTAGGTAAATTAAGCTGATCAGCATGTAATTCCCATTCATCTATTCCAAGTAACATTTCTTTAGTAACTCTGATGCCCTGTTTCTTATTAATGGCTGCCTTCTGTTTTGCCACTCCATCAAATTCTGATTTCCAAAAGAGGTAGTCCCCTGCAGCAAGGGAATATTTTGCTATATGATTCCAATCAAAGGGAGTGATCCAAAGCCCTTCTAAAGTTTTCACCAAAGTTAAAGTGTATGGAGAAGCAGGACCATATGAAGCACAAGCTGTCTTAATTTCCTTTAACACTTTGTAGGGAAGAGGCTCCCATGTAGGAGCTACTTCTTCATCATCATCCAATTCATCTGCTCTAAAAATAATTGGGAAACAGAATGACGTGTCTCCGTCCTTCTGAGCATTTTTTATTGCCCCTTTAAACCCTATATTCTGGGGTTGGGGCTGCGGATTTGGAGCTTCAAGCAGCAGAGGCTCCTCTGCTGTTATCTCTCTTTCCTCTTTGGAAGAGAGGTTTTTAGGTGGGGGAGGGTCGGCTGCTTGTGGCTTTTTCCTTCGAATTTTAAAGTTCCAGTTTGATTTACAAGGAGCCTTTTCCTCCTCCTCTGATTCTAACATTGAAACCTTAAAGATTTCATTCTCTGCATTTTGACCAGATAACAAAATTGTTTTTTCAGCAGATGAAACTTTTACTGGCACTTGTTCTAGTCCATGCTCAATACAATAAGTTTTCAAATCATTGCCAACTTTTTGCCAGAATTCTAAGGGAATCCATGGGCTACAATTTGTAATAAGATCAAGAAATTTAGTGAGCTGTTCTTTACTAATTTTTGCCCCCCATTTTCTGAGGGTATAATCAGTTATAGCAATAAAAAGAGTTCTTTCCTTTGATTCACTGTGCCCCATAGTGCTCTGTTTGTCTTAAATTGAAAAGATAAAAGATAAAAGTTACTCACCTCGAATCCCTCACGTTCTCCTCTCTGTGAGCCAGCAGCGAAACCGGAGGGGAGTGGGGATGAGTCTCCTAGCCACCTGAATTTGGGAAGCGCTTTGGCTTGAGGGGAAAAGGTATTCGCACTGCTCAGAAAGCCCCACGTTGGGCGCCATTCATATAGGGGGCCATGCCTCTATATGATTTTTTGGGGTCCTGAGCGGCGTGGTGGCATAGGATGGTTAAAGCAGGAGAAAGAAAATGAGAACAACTAGACTAGTGGTTAGCCCATGCTGTCCCAAATTCTGTGGGCATGGAAGTTTATTATATATCTTTCTCAAAAAAGAAGTCACAGTTGGTAAGGGGCAATAAGTCACGTATATTCCATTGAAGTTCAAAGAATACAAATGCAAAGGCAAATGGTCAAATTCCAAACCCCAATTCAGCAGGTTATAATTCCGGGAGAGGAAATATCCTATGGAGATGCTCATCAATTGAAATCTGCATACAGACTAAAGACTCAGGTTTTAGTCTGAGTATGGAATCAGCATTTGTTTAAGATTAAGGCTTCTTCAATTATCAAGGGAGGAAATTATCAATTCAATAGAAGCTGGTTTACCACTTCAAAGCTCTCCAATAAGAAAAGGTGGGGATCAAAGACTGAGTCAGAAGAGGAGCCTCAGATTTTTATCTTAGATGACCCATTCAGTCTGCATCCTGACATGCAGGGCAGAAAAATCATACACACAGTTTTACTTGCCGATGATTTTGCAATGGGATCCAGATAAAATATCCGTTACAGACTCTGTTTCTCTAAATGACTCCTAATAACCTTTTTGGAGGGATCAAGTTGATTTTGGATTAACCTACCTGCTGGTACCAGAGCCTTTTTGGGGCTCAGGTGACCAGGACCAAACACAAAGACTGCCTCAGCCTGGATTGGTCACGTAGGGAATCCAGATAACAGGCCCTAAATTTGATCCTATTTCTCCAAAGGTTTTACTACATAGAACGGCTTCCCACAGAATCCCCCTTTTTAAAATTTTTTTTTTTTTTTTTTTTTTTTTTTTTTTTTTTTAGAACTTAGAGTGGTCACAACTATCAGTTATAGAGAGTACAAAAGGATTCTGTTCCGATTTACAGATCATGATAAAGGATCATGTAACCCTCTCTTGCTCTTAATGTCCTTTTCTTTTGTTTTGAATTGAAGAGATTTTAGCTCAATTTGAATTTGCCTTATTGAAGAACTGAGTGATCTAATGAGAAATGGGAAGCAAAACAAAACTATAAGGAATAAGAAAAGGGCAAAGCCAGCATTACTGAGGATCGGTATTAGATTATTATGAGAGATGTAGGATGAAAGACCCTCAATAAATGAAGAAGCCAGGTTGGGAATGGAATCAGAAACAGAAGAATGACTGATCTCCATAATTTGGTCATGTAACATTTTTAGATCAATAGAGGTTTCTGAGTGATTCCATACACCAAGAATATGCTGTTGTATATTTTCCCAAGGAACATCTGTTTGATTATAGACAAGGGGGGTTACACAGATCCACTTAAATTCTGCATGACACCTTGCTTTAAGCCTGACCTTAATGTTTTGTAATTGATTGCCAATGTATAAAACAGCCTCTTCAAGAACATTGATTCTTGCTTCTAATCCCTTATCTATGTTCTCTTGAGTCAGAAGGGCAAGGGAAACATTTTTTGAGAGGGTATCCACATGTTGGGGTATGTGACTCTCTCTTATGAGATCCTGGTCTTCCTGAAGGCTCTTGCAAACATAACTAACTTTTAAGTTACACAAATTTTGGGGGTAAAAAGGAAAAGAGGACAAAAACAATGATCAAATGATTACTAGACGCATTGACAAAAAGCCAATTAGGGGGCAGTCCCCTTTGGCATGAGTGTACATTCAAAACAGGTGCATTCAATTCCCCATATTTCAATTAACTGCACCCCAAAGTTCAGTATGGGATCTTCTTAATGCAGTGTAGGTCTCTGCAGGCATCTTCATGGTGTCTTCTTCCAAACAGGTTCATCGTCTGGATTCTGGGGAGGTGGCAAACTTCTTATCCTGAAATTATTCTCAAAAGAATTTCAACTTTACATTATAGATTAACATACATTCTCCCTTACAGAGGGTTAAGGCTAACATCCAGATCAGTTAATGATACATGACTGAGTTTTGGGGTTGTGTGAATCAATTGGTAAAAGCAATAAGAAAATTAAAAATTCAGGGAAAAATACAATGTTTTTTAAGTAAAAACTGTTTTAAATTTCAAAATTATATATATGCATATATATATACATATATAGTTTAGATTTAGTGAAATGTCTTTTACCCAAAACTCAGATCCGTTTCCTGTATGAATAAAACCTCGATCCCCATATTACAATTCTGTGGTATTATTTGTTTCTTTGTATTTGTAATTAGTTATTCAAATTGATGGTCAGAAGTTACACAAATAAATTAATTTATAAGAGGTTCAAACTAACTTTCACTGAAACAACACTTGGGATGGGTACCAGTTTCATAAGTAAACAGTGGAACATATTGCCTTGCTTTACATATTTGAATTTCTGGGGCTTCAATTTTTATATCACTTTGCTTTGAATAAGGAAAAAGGAGGGAAGGGAGTATAATATTGTTTGACTTGAGGTAAGAGTCAGAGATTATTTATCAGTGATATCATTCTTTTGAATGGTGAATCCAATTCAATGATCCATAAATGAGTAATATCAATTGCAAATCCAATGACTTTTACCTTAAACAGTAATTATTACAATAAAATTTGTAAGGTTTCCAAGATTTACATGCACAATGAAAAATTATAATGTTACAAAATATGATAAACAAATTTTTTTTTCAACAATTTCTCAATGAATAAATTATCTAGTAATTCTTTCCAGTAATTATAGAAAAAGAGTGAACAACTTTGCTTGAAATTAAGTTTTCATTACTGTTCTCTTGATTAGAGAGGGTTGAGGCAGGGGCTGGTTAGTCCCTTTGTGATAGTTTACTTAAACTTTTTGTTCATAATACAAATCATATATTATTGCAAATAGGTATGATCAATTTTTAACAAATAGCTTTTACACATATTTGAACATATATTCTCAGTTTTTACAAAGTAAGGTACATGATTTGATAACATTCAATAACAATCTCCTTAAAACTCAATATTAGTAATAGCTTTGCTTGCTTGCAACATTATTGTTTACATCGCATCATAATTCAATAAGGCTACTAATTACCCCTTTAGGTTCTAAATTTACTTTAAGGAAGGGGCTAATAAGTTTGTTAGAAGTTCTAAATTTTTTAGAAGCAAGGAAAATTCCTTTCCTCACTAGCAGTTTTTTTTTTTTTTGACTATTTAAATTATTGTACTTGTAATTTTTACATGTTTTGATCTTGATATAAAATTACTCTTCAAAGATTATTGATTTTAAAAATTTCAAAATTTGCAACCAGGTACTTTGGAATATTTTTACATTTGCAAATAATTGTTTTATTTCAGGTCCCTTATGATTACTGAGATGATCAGTATTTCTAGTTAAATGCATTCTTCATTATAATATGTTATAATATTGACAATTTTGATAATTAGTTTTAATTGCATCAATATCACTACAAAGTAAAAGACATTATAATAATATTAATGCCATCACAACCAAGTACATATTAACAATGATATCAAATTGTTATGAGGGTTATACATTTTATTATGATTTTATATGCTGGATTTGAATGCACTACTACAAATCACAAATATTAAGAGAATACAAATTAATTTCTTGTGTTATAATGTATGTGAATTTTCAATAATAATTTATAATAACAGATTAATAATATTTGAATTGTCTTTTTCCTAAAAACTTTGACTCTTAGATTATAATCTCAATTCTAATCCCAATCTATTCAATTAATCTTTAAGGACTAGTGAAATAGTGAACATAGGTGACATAATTTGGCTAGGATCTAATACCTTAAAGATTAGATTAAAGTTATCACAATAATTTTTTGCATATTCTGATATTAATTGAAACAGAGATAACTACTGAAGTTGAGCCAGATTTCTGTAAATTACAAAATTAACATTAGCTTCTTATTAATTGTTTCCCTTTACTGAGTTTGAGTTAGTAAAAACTGTTGCTGAAAATATTTATAGTCAGAGCCTCTCCCTCCTGTGTGTAGAAGGGGTTAAATTACTTTTGAAACCTGTCAAAGGCTGCAGCAGCTTTTCAAGGGGCTGTGCTCTTTAATTCTTTAGTTATTGCATTTATAAAATGTGCATGATTATTTTAAAACCTTGATGATTTATCACTTCCAAATGAATATTAATTTAAACTTCACTACGTCCAAATTGTCCCTAATTAAAACTTCCTAACAATGTTTCCTATAGATATATACTAATTATTCTTTCAGACCTCTGCTTAAAGAAGAATAAAACCTGTAGTCTGGCCTCTCTATACCTTAGGACAAATCCACATACCTGACTAAATATTTCTTTTAAATCACGAACTAGTATCCTTATAAGCTTTACCCTTCTATTTTGCAATCCTCAAATTCAGTTTGATAAGCATTTTTGGCAAATTTGATTATTTAAACCTGTACTTTACACACTGCAAGTCTTAATAAATAACTTCTTCAATATAATTTTTGTGCACAAGTAAAATGAACTGAAATTCCATTTTTTAACTGTTAGTCAATAAAGTTATACTATACCATCAGTATCTATTCAAATTCTTAGCAAACATGCATACTAATGAATTAGAGAAAGGGCTGTGATTTGAGAAAAAGGAACTATGTTTTGTGACTTTCCAAAATTTTTTTTTTTTTTTTTCCTAAACTGAGGCAGCATAGATGATTCAATTTTGGCTTAAATTTTTCTCATGAACCATTCTCTGTTCAAAGGCATCTAATTATGAAATATAAGCCAATGGTATTGTTCTAATAATTTATGTTAAGATTTTTACTAACATCAGTGTGATTAATGGTAGATTAAACTTGTGGCAGTCTGAAAGGTTTTTACCACTCTTGGTTAAGCATTTAGGTGAATTGATGATTCTGATTAGCTAAGAAAGTTTTAAATTGCACTTCTATACCTCAGTACACAGTTCAGAACCATT
>NW_025376698.1:0-2785 GCF_016433145.1 Gracilinanus agilis
CAAAAAATGTTGACCATTCACTTTCTTTGTTGGCACTACAATTAGGGAGCTTTTTTTGGGGGGGGGACTGAAGAATGGTTTTAATTACTCAGATTCTAAAAGATAATTCCATTTATTTTTCTTATTATTTTTATTTTTTTATAAGAGCAGATTTGGTAGTGAAAGGACATGAATGTGTCTTGATTCTTCTGATTCTTGTGTCTCTGAATGACCAGATGGAATAACTAGCATAAGCTCTCTTGGTACATCAGAAAAAAAATTGCAGATGAATTTTTAAGACATTTCTCTGTAGCTTTTATTATGTTAGAGCTGGTTGGGACCCACTGAAATTTGTTTCTTTGGTTCTTTTCCCTCCCTCCCTCCCTCCCTCTCTCCCTTCCTCCCTTCCTTCCTCCCTCCCTCCGTCCCTCCTTCCCTTCCTCCCTCCCTTCCTTCCTTCCTTCCTTCCTTGATGGAACCTTTTCTATGTAAAATGAGAATTTGTCATCTATCACTAGGTGACCTAAGAACAGAAACCTTTGCTATGTCCAGGTATGTATTGTACAAAGCAAAATTGAGATCAACCTGAAGAACAACTCATATTATCTTCTCTTCTCTAAGAACTCTGCTCATTGCAAAGAATATCCTTCAGAAATCTTTATCTGGTAATGTTAGTTCTGTGGCAATGACTTATTTATTTCCTAGGGTTCTGCTAAGTGATGCAATGCTAGAGCCAGAAAAGAACTAAATTCAACTGTAGTCACAGAAATTTAGTGGCTATGTGATCCTGGGCAAGCCATATAAATTCTATTAGCCTCAGTTTCCTCATCTGTAAAATGGGAGCACCTACAGTTATGGTGAAGATAAAAAAAAAGGGAATGTATTTCTATTTAGCTTACCACAATTTGCTGGTATATACTAGATGCTACATAAATGTTAGTTATTTATTATTACTATTATTATGGCTTAGTATAGTTGGAATAAGTAGAATAAGCATCTATATCTCATCTACTAGTACTGTGCTATGAACTTAACAAATATTGCCTTATTTTATTCTCACAACGATCCTGCAAAGTAGCTGGTGTTATGATCCTCATTTTACATTCAAAGAAGCTGAGGTAAATGGAGTTTCAGTTTCTTCTAAGTGTCTGAGGCCAGATTTGAAGTCTGATTTTCATGGCTCCAGGCTCAGGGTTTAATGCAGTGTACCACATACCTTCCTCAAAATTATTCATTTAGAATAGAGGTCTTAACCTAGGATCTATTGATCCCTACTGACTTCTAGAAAGATTTCAAGGGGTTCTATGAATTTGGAAGGGGAAAAATGTCACTTCACTACTTCTAACTGAAACTTAGCATTTTCTTCAATTTTTTTCATTCTGGGGAGTCTGTAAATTTCACTAGGTTGACAAGTAATCTATGACAAAAAATGGTTAAGAACCTCTGATTTAAAGAGTTAATGTTTAGTGTAAGAAGTAATATTAACAGGATAATCTATTTCCAATCTTCAATTATTTCTTTTAGATTCCCCCCAAAAACAATAAGTAAAAGGTAAAAGGGGTAAGGTGATAAAATGATACCAGAACCTTAACTGTTGCAGATTTGATTGGCATTATTATATTCAATACATCAAGGTACTGCTAGTTACCTCCATCGAAAATTACTATTTGTAGAACTCGCGCTGGTCAAAGAAAAGGGGAAATAGTCAACTCAAAAGTTTGCAATCATATTGCTTAAATGTCTTCCCACAAAGCAGGGTCGATATCTTTATTAACAAAACACACACATAAAAGAGTCAATATCCACTAAAAAAAGCAGAATACATTTCTTTTATTTTTTAAACCCTTATCTTTTGTCTTAGAATTGATACTAAGTATTGGTTTCAAGGCAGAGGAGCAATAAGGGCTAGGCAATTAGAGTTAAGTGACTTGCTCAAGGTCAAACAGCTAGGAAGTGTCTGAGACAAATTTGAACCAAGGAGCCCCCATCTTTAGGCCTGGCTCTCTATTCACTGCATCAGCTACATTTTGCTAAATTTCTTTTAAAATCAATCTAAGGAGAAAAAGTGGATTCTAGAAACACCATCCAGAACAGGAGGAACTCAGATTTTTAAAGATCCTTTCCCAAGTGTTTCTATAAAAAACTGAGACCCTTTTTTTCTATTTTGTACCAACTTAAATTACAGTCAGAGAGCAAAAGCATACATCAGTTACATACATTAAATTGAAAACTAAATTATTTTGACACAGACTTTCTATATTTGGTTGGTTATTGAGGGCCAATGTGATTTCCTTAAGACACTAAATTTGTAACCTTTCACATTGAAATGAATAAGTCAACAGACAGTTTTGACATATGAACCACAAAGAAACCGAAAGCTTACCTAATACATCAGTGTAAAACTGATTCCAATCCTTAACATCCAAATTCTAAACCAAAAGTCAAAGTAAAGAGTCAAAACCATATTTTTCACTCTCTCCATAAATGTTATTTTTGTCAGTCAATTGTGTCATGGATACAGGGAAAAAGAATGGAGGGGATGGGAGTCCTCCACAGTATTTTTCATAAGTATTGCTAGCAGTGACCTGAAGAGTATAGACAAAAGGGATTTCACGTATATTTGCTATAAGCACCACAGGAGAAAAAGCATTTGCAAGAACAACTTCATAGATGGCTTCCTTTGATGTCTTCATAAGCTTCTTCTCCTTCTTTGTTTGTTTGTTTGTTTGTTCATTTCTTTCTTTCTTTCTTACTTTCTCTCTTTCTTTCTTTCTCTTTCTTCCTTCCTTCCTTCCTTCCTTCCTTC
>NW_025376699.1:0-7794 GCF_016433145.1 Gracilinanus agilis
TATATATATACATATATGTATGTATAAAATACGTATATGTGTGATCCTCTTTCCTGAGGTTTGGTCTCACAACAGCAACTTCTCATTGGACATGTCAAACCTCATACCTTCTAAGCATTTCAAATTAGACATATCTCTCTCTCCAAAATAATTGTATATTATCTATATATGCTTATAGAAGTGTATTTTGTCCCGCCAATTAAAAATTGGGCCTCTCTAAAGAAGTTTATCTCTACTGAACTATGGAGATGACACTGAGTCCTGGAAGGCTATAACACTAGGGAACAAATTCTCACTTATGGAAGCACTTAATACATTATTTCAGTGATATACTAGGTCTGTCTGCTTCCTGAGAAATGCCTATACAAATGTGAAAAGAGTTTTTTTGTTCATAATTACTACTAAAATGAATTTATAAAAAGCAACAGTGTTAAATTATTGTACCTTTTGTGGGAATGGGGCTGTAAAAGGATGGGGACATGGCCGTAGGACCCCTTGTTTAAGGGAATAAAGGAGAGGAAGGAAATGCCATACTAACCAGGCATAGTCCTAGCTCCTCATTAAGTGGCTTTCACTGAGCAAATGAAAAATATCAACCCTTTCCAATCCAGAGTAAACAGGGAAATAAGAGGATGGAGGCAGCAGTTCATTTAAGTGTTTTGCAGGGGAAGATAAAGGAGCCTCCACCATCCTAACCCTGTTTATCCCTTTGTTCTGTGACTAAAGGACTTAATCCTGGAACAAGAGTACCACAGTACCAGGATGAAAGGCTACCCTACAAACCTTTCACCAGGAGCTTCCAGCCTTAGGCTGATAGAATGGTGAGGGAGGAGAGCTAGAAATGCCTTAGCCAAGACTCTCACTGCTGTTGGTTCAATAAAAAAAAACAGGTGAATGGCTTAAATCTTACCAAGGGAGATGTGAAACAAAGTTCTGCTCACAACCTTGGTCCTCTCTCCCTTCCCTCCCTAGAACTTAATCATGCAGTATCTTCCAAGTACCTGTGTTCTAAGGGCCTTGCAATGGGAAGGAAAATGGGGATGGCAGGGAATATGGACTTTAAACAAAAGCAATCCCCACAACTGTCCACAGGTAGGTGACCACAGGCTACCTTGATCCAAGCAAAAAGTGGCAAGCCAGAACAAAGCGAATTTTCCTCCAATTTCTAAGTTCTAACACAAAGACTCCATCTACCCACCTGAAAAGTGAAAATAGGTATGGGGGATGAGGGGAATGGGATGACCCAGAAGAAATTAGTCCTTGTCTTGGGCAACTCATGAAACAAATCTCTAATACAAAGAAAACTGTAAAATATTCCTCAGTATTGTATCCTGATTCCAATGTCATAATGACAACAGAGGTTGCATTAGGTGAAAACAAGACAGAGGGATTTAAAAATTATTCCATTTTAAACATACTTTAATCTTTAACTTAACTCCAGGTATTCTAGATATAAAATGCTCAGTCAACAACCAAAGTGTTGGCATAGTGCTAGAGTAACTGAACTATATCAATATGTTTCATAAATTAAAGCAGAATATCTATTTTTCTTTGTTACAAGGGACAGTTCACTGGAGGGGGTGCCAGGAAGTATACTCAAAAATGACTGTGATATAATGACAAAGCACATCAATAAAAGTTTAAAATAATAATTCAATTAAAACAGAAGCAACAAGGGAACAAGATAAATGGAAATATGGCTCACAGGTTGCAGAGGCAAATACAAGATCCAGCATTTTATGTCCAAGAAAAATAGGAAACGTGGCACACTTGGTTTTCACACTGCTCATTTTGAATACAAGCTGAAAGACCATTATGAAGATACTGGAAACCTATAGATCTATTGTAGAGAATGAAGAAGTAAAGAAAAATCTAGAAAGGACTCAATGTGAGTGCCAAACTAAGTCAATATATACACTGATAAATGATGCCTTCATTAGAAAAGACTATCAAAAATGCATTAGAAATCATCGTTTTTTGTATGCAGGGCAATTTCACTCCCTGGACCTTTCCCAAAAATTGCTTCCTTGGTCTTTAATTTCCATACTAACAAAGTTACATTCTCTTCCTGACTCTATGTGGTCATCTCCTCCACAACTCTAACAAAAGGAATATATCTACCTCCTTGATTTCCTTCTAAAGGTGATGTTTATGTATCAGGCCAGTTTGCCTTCTTTTCCTTTTTTCTTATTATTTTTCCAGAAGGGATAGATTGGTCCCAGGGTCCCTATTTCTAGTTTCTGTGAGCTCTTTCAACTAAGTCAGCACCTACATGTCTGCTTCCTTGCTTAAGTTCTCAGGTACCATGAATGGATAAATGTCTTCAAAGTGGTTGAAATCAAGAATTTGTTTCATATGACACATTAACATACTTAAAAGGTTTCATATGATCCATCATTTCATCTCAGGTCAATATTTGTTTCACTGTTATGACAGTCTTAATAAATGTTTTTAGGTCAGACTGCCCCCTAGTACTGTGCCTACTGGGATTATTCTGGCCAAGTCAGTAGCCTCAGAAAGTACCACCCTGAACAATACTAGTCCCTGGAAATGGTTGTCCATTCATGATGAGAACTGAAATGATATCTCTCCTCATTACTAAGTGGTGTTTACTGTTGTCTTTTTTTTAACTCAGTTGACACCACTGCCTTTGTTAGTCCAGGGAAACAGAAGGATGAGAGTCTATATATGTATTCTAAATAATTGAATCTAGGGTTGTGTAAGAACATAGCCTTTAAAAAGGGTTGCCATTAAACAGTACTTCTTATCTCAATTCAGAGGCCCACCAGCCTCATTGCTGATCTGCTAGTTCTCCATATCATCTTTCACAGACGGACTAAGGATATTCTCTGAAAATGATCCTAGATAGGGATTACCTCTGCTGTCCTAATCAATGTGTAGAGTTTGGCATCTATGTCTAAGGGAAGCTCTTCTATACCATTCAGAAAACCTACCCAGCATTTGGCATATTGAAGAGGCAACTCTATCCATCCATGATGGGACCATATTTGAGTACACACACACACATACATGTACATTCAGAAAGAGAGGAGGAAGAAGCAGTGAAAGAGAGGGAGAGAGAGAAATTTTAAAAAAGAAAATAAAGAGCTTATAAGGCTTTTCATGAGGCTTAGATCTATATCTAATGAATATTCTTTTTTAATTAGTACAATTTATTTACAAGTTTTTCAGTCCCTCCCTCTCCTCATGACGGTTTGGAAAGCATCATCCAGCAGATATAAATATATAGATTATGTCTGTCCTTTTTCAACTTCTCAGTTCATTCTCTGGAGCTGTACATCAACAAGTTAATTCTTCAAATATTAAATCTGCAGCTATATACAATGTATTCTTGGTTCTACTCATTTCATTCTTCATTAGCTCATTTAGTTCTTTCCAAGTTTTTTTAATTAATCTGCTTATTGTTTCTTACAGCACAGTAATACTCCATCACAATCATATACCACAATTTGTTTAACCATTCCCTAAATGATGGGCATCCCCTTGAATTCTTTGCCATAAACACTCTTTTCAAGAAGGAAATCATTAGACATTGGTCATAGTGTGCACTGAACAACATCTTAAATGAAATTAGAATATACTGTAAAAGAGAGAAACTGATAAGTTATTTTATATGGGAATTATTTCCAGATTACTTGTCTAAGTGCAGTTAGACCATAACTAGTGTAAGGATGGGATTTGTGCAAGGGAAATGGGACAAAAGGAGACAGAGAAGGCAGTTGCTGACAGATGAGACCAGAAAGAATTTTAGGATTTTCTCAGAGAAAGAAGGTAAGGAGAAATCTTCGGGCAGAGGACTGGAAAAAGAGAGGAGGAGGGAGGAGGAGGACATCCCAACTCATATCCAATCCTAAGGACTTCCTGAGGATCTTTCTTTGGAATTTGAAACGGTGATTCCCTGATCAAAGTCATTCCATCACATTGCACCCATCAAGCCTTCCAACAATAGAGTCAGTTAAGTTTTTGGACTCCATTTTGGGAGCAATCTCTTAGTCTCCTTTTGGCAGATAGATTCCTAAGTATTTTATATTGTCTAGGGTGATTTTAAATGGTGTTTCTCTTTCTACCTCTTGCTGCTGTGATATGTTAGAAATATATAGAAATGCTGATTTATTTTGTATCGTGCAACTCTGCTAAAGTTGTTGATTATTTCCACTAGTTTTTTAGTTCATTCTCCAGGACTTTTTAAGTAGATCATCATATCATCTGCAAAGAGGGATAGCTTAGTCTCCTCGTTGCTTATTTTAATACCTTCAATTTCCTTTTCTTCTCTAATTGCTAATGCTAGTGTTTCTAGTACAATGTTAAATAATAGAGGTGATAGTGGGCATCCTTGTTTCATGCCTGATCTTATTGGGAAGGCTTCTAATTTATCCCATTGAATATGATGCTTGTTGATGGTTTTAGATATATACTGTTTATTATTTTTAGGAAAGGTCCTTCTATTCCTATACTTTCTAGTGTTTTCAATAGGAATGGGTGTTGTATATTGTCAAAGGCTTTTTCAGCAACTATTGAGATGATCTTGTGGTTTTTGTTGGTTTGCTTGTTGATATGGTCAATTATGTGGATGGTTTTCCTAATGTTGAACCATCCTTGCATTCCTGGTATAAATCCCACATGATCATGAATAACCCTCGTGATCACTTGCTGGAGTCTCTTTGCTAGTATTCTGTTTAAGATTTTTGCACCTATGTTCATTAAGGAGATTGGTCTGTAGTTTCATTTCTATGTTTTTATTCTACTGGCTTTGGGATCAGTACCATATTTGTATCATCAAAGGAGTTTGGTAGAACACCTTCTTTGCCTATTATGTCAAATAGTTTGTATAGTATTAGAATTAGTCATTCTTTGAAGGTTTGATAGAATTCACTTGTGAATCCATCTGGTCCTGTGGATTTTTTCTTAGGGAATTCTTTGATGGCTTGTTCAATTTCTTTTTCTGATATGGGATTATTTAAGTATTCTATTTCTTCTACTGTTAATCTAGGCAATTTATATTTTTGTAAATATTCATCCATCTCACCTAGGTTGCTATATTTATTGCCATATAATTGGACAAAATGGTTTTTAATGATGGCCTTGATTTCCTCTTCATTATAGGTGAGGTCTCCCTTTTCATCTTTGATACTGATGATTTGGTTTTCTTCTTTCCTTTTTTTAATTAAATTGACAAATACTTTGTCAATTTTGTTTGTTTTTTCAAAGTATTAGCTTCTAGTCTTATTAATTCAATAGTTCTTTTACTTCCAACTTTATTGATCTCCTTTAATTTTTAGAACCTCTAATTTATTCTTTAACATTGATCTTTGCCCTCTCTAATTTGTTAATACATGCACTCAAGGATATAAATTTCCCCCTGAGTACTGCCTTAGCTGCATCCCACACAGTTTGGTAGGATGTCTCATCATTGTCAATCTCTTCAATGAAATTATTGATTTTTTCTATGATTTCTTCTTTAACTAACTGGTTTTGGAGAATCATATTACTTAATTTCCAATTAGTTTTTTATTTGCCTGTCCATGTGCCCTTACTAATTATAAATTTTATTGAATTATGATCTGAGGAGGTTATATTTATTGTTTCTGCTCTTTTGCATTTGTTTGCAATGTTTCTATGACCTAGTACATGGTCAATCTTTGTGAATGTACCATGTGCAGATGAAAAGAAGGTGTATTCATTTTTGTCCCTATTTATTTCTCTCCACATATCTATTAAATCTAATTTTCTAGGATTTTATTCACATCTCATCTCTTTCTTATTAATTTTTTTGTTTGATTTATCTAGATCTGAAAGAGGGATATTTAGATCTCCCACTAATATAGTTTTACTATCTATTTCCTTCTTGAGCTCTGCCAGTTTCTCCTTTATGAATTTGGATGCTATACCATTTGGTGCATACATGTTGAGTACTGTTATTTCCTCAGTGTCTATACTGCCTTTTATCAGGATGTAATTACCTACCCTGTCTCTTTTAATCAGATCTATTTTTACTTTGGCTTTGTCATAAATCATGATCACCACTCTTGCCTTCTTTTTCTCATTTGAAGCCCAAAAGATTTTGCTCCAGTCACGGACCTTAAGCCTGTGTATGTCCACCCACCTCATATGTGTTTCTTTAGACAAAATATGGTAGGATTTTGGTTTCTAATGTACTCTGCTATTTGCTTCCATTTTATGGGCAAGTTCATCCCATTCACATTCAGAGTTATGATTATCAGTGGTGTATTCCCCAAGATTTTGGTATCCTCTCCTAGTTCTACCCCTTCTTCTTAAGCTATTTCATTCTTTTTTTTTGAACTGGAAAATGAGTCATTTATTTATTAGTTAGGATTTAAATAATTTATTTTTTTTGAAAAATTTTCCATGGTTACATGATTCCTGTTTTTACTTTCCCCTTCATCCCCCCTTCAATCCGCCCCCCCCTATCCCAAAGTGAATTTCCACTGGTTTAAACATGTGTGATCAGTCAAGACTTATTTACATATTATTGTCTACCCCTTCTTCTTACACTATTTCCTTTTAAACCAGTGGTTTCTTTTAGACCAGCCCCCCTTTTTCCCTCCCTTGATTTACTTCCCTTTCCACCCAACTCCCTTGTTATTCACCTCTTTTTATTTTTTAAAGCCTAATGAATTCCCTCCCCCCTCTCCTCCTCTCCCTTTTTTGATCTCCCCACTCCCCTGCTCCCCTTGGTTTATCCCTTCTGACTTTCTCAGTAGGGTTAGATAGAATTCTATATCCCAATGGATACAGCTACTCTTCCCTCTCAGGGTTAATTCTGCTGAGAGTAAGGTTTAAATATTACCTCTTAATGCTCTCTTCCTCTCCTTTTTCTAATAGTATTCATCCCCTCCCCTTCCCATGCTCTCTTTGTGTGGTATAGAATATCTTATTTTTCTTATTCATTCAAGTTTCTCTTGATGCCATCTACTATTCACCCCCCTCTTTTTTCCCCCTTGTCTCATCTTAGACCATTTAGTGCTCCAACCTCTCCCTATGAATAATTCTTCTAATTGCTATAAAGTGAATGCAGTTTTTGAAAATTATACATAACATTTCTCCATATAGGAATACAACTAATTTGATCTTATTAAGGCTTAAAGAGGTAAATTTAAAAATAACAATTTTCTTTCTTTCTCCTCTGTTTCTTATTTACCTTTTCATATTTCTCTTGGTTTTTGTGTTTGGATATTGAACTCTCCATTTAGTCCTGGTCTTTTCTGTGCAAATACTTGGAAATCTTCTGTCTTGTTGAATGCCCACACTTTCCCCTGGAAGTATATAGTCAGTTTTCATGGGTAGGTGATCCTGGGTTGTAGACCCAATTGTCTTACCTTTCTGAATATCATATTCCAAGCCTTGTGGTCTCTTAGTGTGGAGGCTGCCAGATACTGTGTGATCCTAATTGGTTCTCCTTGATATCTGAATTGTCTCTTTCTGGCTTCTTGTAAATTTTTTCTTTTACTTGGAAGATCTTGAATTTGGCTATTATATTCCTGGGGGTTATCTTTTGAGGGTTTAGTGTAGAGAGTGATATTTGGATCCTTTCAATGTCTATTTTGCCCTCTTGTTGAAGAACATCAGGGCAGTTTACTTGGATAATTTCTTTTAGTATGGAGTCCAAATTTCTATTAATTTTTGCTTTTTCTAGATGACCAATGATTCTCAAATTGTCTCTTCTAGACCTGTTTTCTTGATCTTATATTTTCTCAGTGAGATATTTCATGTTTCCTTCTATTTTATCAGTCTTTTGACTTAGCTTTATTTGTT
>NW_025376700.1:0-9159 GCF_016433145.1 Gracilinanus agilis
TTGTTTTGTTTTGTTTTGTTTTGTTTTGTTTTGTTTTGTTTTGTTTTAAAGAGAGAAGAATGTGTGAGGTTGGATTAAACTCAGGATTGATGAGATTTGACTCCAAGCTAGACTGACTCCAAAGCCCAGAGCTCCCTCTACGGCACCACTTAGCTGCCCCTCCTTCCCTAGAGGTCATTGAACAAAAGTTGTATGAACAGTCACTTGTCAAGTATGTTGTATTCCTCCAAATCCAATTCTGGGATTCTGGGATTCTGGGATTCTGGGATTTCAGACCCCGCTCCACCTTGAACCTTCTTGCTCCCTGCCTTCTTCACAAATTCACTCATCTCCAGAATGCTAAACTCCAATCCACTAATTCTTCCTACAGGAGCTTGGGTGAACTTCCGGAGAATACAGACAGATCTGAATTAGAAAAGGATTTGGCTGAGGCCAGGGATAGTTGTTTGAAATCTGGAACTCAGCTGCCTCACTGGCCTCTTCCTTTGCTTCCTAACTGCAGGCGCGTTACGTTTATATCCTTTTTATTCCAGTTTTATGTGTTTTGAAATTTCAATCGCTAGAGTAGTTTTAATTGGATTTTATAACTCACAAGTATCCAGTGCATATTTTAAGGAGAAAAAAAAAAAAACCTTTGAACCTACTGGGCCAAACCAAATTCCAGCGTGGTTCATGATACTTTCCCTTTACTAATCCCTTCATTATATACATATCCCTCTCCTCTGTCTGCAGCCATCCACTCACTTTTAGATTTCAGACCTCCTCCTACTTCACATCAAATGCCAAACCCAACTCCTATCCCTTCTCCTGGAGGAGCAGGCACTAGGGCTCCCTCCTGGATGAGCTGCCCTGCAGGGTCCCATTGGTCATTTGAGATACCTCTGCAGGGCAGGAAGGCATGCATGGCACCTCCTAGGGATGGATGTGGGCATCTGTCTCCCTGCAGTGCCCACTGAGGAAAGCCAGTGCCTCTGAGCTAGAAGGAAAAGACAGACCCTTCTGATTTCAAGGGCAGTTCCCAGAGGCCTGCTGCCCCCAGCAGGGATGATGCCTGAAAAGCAGAGCCCAAATCCATGAGATCAATGTTATCCTTTAATGGTCACCAGGTGTCAGTCAGGGCCACCACTACAGTTACATCACTAGGTCACAAGGTCAGAGCCTCATCAAGACGTTATACCAATTTTTCTTCCCAACAGAGGCAGGTTTTAGCATTGGACAAGGGGTTATCGGGGTGAGCAGGATGGGCACCTCTCCTCCACTCTCCACCCCCAAGACTGCCATCTGAAGTTCCCAGACCTGACTAGGGATCAGTCCGTGGGGATCCTGGGAGAGGATTCAGAGTCACAAAGAATGGGGATCCACAGCTGCAGTAGGGCTGATGAAAGAAGCTGGAGAAGGGGAATAGGACCAAGTCCTACTCTCTTGACTTCAGCCTTGAAGATCAGAATGACAGGATGCAAAAGGGCATCCTCTGTGAGCCGCATCCTTTGTTCTCCCTGTCTGTCCTCAAAAGAAAAACTGAACCCTGATTCCATGTCCACAGCCCAAGCAGGAACAGCTGAGAGGGCCAGCTCAGTCCCACATAGAGAAGGCAAACCTAGAGGGCTAGTGAGCTCATGGAGAAGAGATCTCCTGGTGTGGTTTGATGGCCAGTCAGCAGGACACAGGCTGGGGCCACTGCCATTGTGCTTGAGGGACCTGTGGCCAGAGCTCTGGGAAGCCCAGACTCTGCTACTCCCACTAAAGTCTGCTTGGAAAATCAGTCACAAAAGAGCATTTCTTCCAGCACCAGGGCCCTCATCCTGTAGAAGGCCACCCTGGTGGGGAGAAGTGGGAGGGTCTACTTCCCAGGCTTTTGAGGCCATAGCAGGGTATGTGTCCAGGCCACGGGGGTCGAGGGAGAGGGCCTGTCAGGACCAGTCCAGTGAGGGAAGGTCACAAGTCAGTGACTTTGTTCTCTACAGCAGCAGCGATCTGTTGGAGCCGGTAACCCAGCTGCATCTTCTGGGCAGTGCCATCTTCCTCCAGGGCGGTGATGATCTGAAAGGCAGAGACTAAATCAACCAGAGCCTTGACAGGCAGCCCCAGGGAAACACAGAAGGGGTCCATTGCTAAAAGCCTTCAGGCCTCAAGGAAGGCATCACTCAAAATGGGGAGAGAGAGGGGGACTGCAGCAGAGGGTCTCGTCACCAGGACCTAAAAGCCTCAAGGGAGCCATCATCCAGGGCCCTCAGGCAGGAATACAGACCCCGATCTCTGGGAAAGAAAAATGGGAAGGCTTTCAATCAATCAAAATCTATCCCTACCATTCCTATTTTTCCCCTCTCAGGTCTTTATGAGAAAATTATCTCTAATACTTAACAATCCCACCACTTCCTACCTGGGAATATGCTCCCTGACCCTGCTGTAGACAAGTGCCAAGGGAGAGGGAGTGCCAAAAATAAATACCCCCCAAATAGGGTTGGGGAGAAGCTCATTTTACTCTCAGGCAGAAAAATGGGACCCACAGAGAGAAACAATATGCTTGCAATGACATGTAGGCAGGCAAGGGGACACTCCCAAAGCTCAGCAATGGGAGAAGGCATCTGGCCTAAAATGGGAGAAACATTCATGAGGGAATCAGGCTTCCCTGAAGTTAAGGCCAGGGTGAGTGACACAGGTGTGAGGGCCTGTTAGAGAAAAATTCCCAAAGAAGGAGCTCCCAGATCACAAGATAGGATGCCTACCTGAGGTGCCTGATTCTACCAGGGAAATTCTATCCCAGTCCCATCTGGGGGGTTGGGAGGAAGGCAGTAAGGTTACAGAGCAGAATCTGGGACTAAGGGAGGGCAAGCCATCCAAGATGAAATTTCCAGATAGCCACAAGATGTAGGGAGTGGGATCGGCGGACCAACCCAACCCCCACCATTCCTGTCAGGTCCCTGGGAAGCAATGGCACCATTCACTCCTCTGCTGGGAGAGGAACTAGGGTAGTGAGAGTACAGAATGATAATCAGTGAGAGCTTCTGTGTTGGAGAGGCACTAGGCTAAATGGAGTGGAGCATGCTAATCAGTGAGGGTCTCTGCTGGGAAATTGCTAGAGTGGGGGGGAGGGAGAAAGAACAGCTATCAGTGGGGGGAAGAATTGTCTTCTGTGCAGAAGAGATAGGAAAAGCTGCCCCTTCCCCACCACACACTGGATCAAAGATCCCACCTAAATTTCATGGGGTCCGGAGCACCAAAAACCTCAGTTCCCTGTCCCTTCCCACCCATGCCCTCCACCATGTTGTACTAGATGTCCCACAGACAGAATCTCTGGATCCCTGGGGATGGTCTACTCACCTGGTCGTAGTATTTGTTGATATACTTGTAGAGTTCATGTAGTGCCACCAGGGCACTGAGGTCACCAGAATAATTCTAGAAGGAAAGATCAGAACCCCAGTTCATACAGAGACAAGGCCAGAAGCCCTATTGAGCAATTCTAGGAAGAAATTCATCAACAGAGGCCTAAACAGCTTGCCTAGTGACCATAGAGGGCTGGCTAGGGCCACAGTGGGCTTCAAGAAGCCAGAAGTTCCTAGGACAGCCCCACTTTGTGAAGAAAGCTATCTGAGGTAGCCAAGTTTCCATTTTTCCTGGAGTGCAGATGGTTTTAATCTCATACCTTGAGGTTCCCAAAGTTCCACCATAAGTATGATATAGATGTGTTGGTCACATGGGGAAGGGAGTCAGCATTTATATATTGCCCATTATGTGCCAGGCACTCTGCTAAGCACTTTTTACAAATATTATCCCATTTGATCCTCACAACAACCCTGAAAGGCAGAAGTTAATTTATCCCTATTTAACAGTTGAGGAAACTGAGGTAGAGGTTAAACAAAGACTAGCCCAGGGTCACCCAGCTTCTAAGTAACCAACAAGAATTTCTGGAAACTTAGAAAAGATGAAGTGCTTGCTTTGGGAACAGAAGGAAATGGGAAAAGTTGGGAAAGTATATTCCATTTCTCAGTGGACTCTGGCAGAAGCGGACCCCCACTAGAGAGCCACTAGTAGTTAAATTCCTAGAGTCCATAAAAAGGAAGGAACTGTTTTCTGGAGTTGTCCCTGGAGATCCATAACAACAAGGTGCCACAAACCCTAATACCAGAACAGGAATAAGCAAAGCCCAAGCCCCAGCATCAAACAGCATTTTCCTTACCCTGGACAACTCAGCTAGGGCCGAATTCATCTCCTGATCGCTGGCTGAGATGGTTTGCCTGATGTCTGCATAATATCTGCCCAGAAATGACAGTCATAGAGGAGATTTAGTAAGCTGGTCATCCCTAGCATTCCATTCCCCATCCCTACACTTCTAGCTTCTGCCCTCCAAAACATCTGTCCACTTCATCACTCCCCATCCCCACTCTCCCAACTGGAAGGTCCATTTCCAGATCCTTTCACTCCCAGTCCCCAAAGTGGTACCTCTCCACCATCTGCTTATAACGTGGGATGTCTCGGGCATAGAGCAGCTTGTTGATGGGCGAATCCTAGACATTGGGAGAAAGGAAAATAAAAATGAATTATTCTTCATCTCTTTACCAGGGAACTCCTCCAAAGGAAGGAGTCATGTCCAGCATCCATTCTCTCCTCACCCTTCTGCAAAGTGACTTTTGTTCTGACCATTCTTCACTCAAAAATTTCTCTACTCAATGCCACTGATGACCTTATTCTATACACATCTACCAATCTCTTCTCAGCCTCCGATTCAACCCTACTACATTTGGACACTTCAGGAAGTTGGCTAATTCAGAGCTCCCACCTTGGAACAGGAGTTTAGTAACCAATTTTTACTCCTAATGTTCTCTCTCCTTTAATCATTTCACCCAAGAGAAAGAGGCGATAACCACAGGCAAACATGATTAAAGTAACCCCAGGCAAACAAGGTACCAACTTTGCCCTTTGTTTGATGATAATGTAACTCCTATATCACTGGATAAAACATATCAGTGCAACAGGAGCCAACACACAGGCCAAACAAACTGATCCCTACTACTAATGCACAAGGTCGGCTTCTGCCTCTCTCCCTGTTCAAACTGGGACACTCACCTCATAGTCTACCCAACCCCTTGAGGCTCTCATAATCAGCCTTTGCTTTATAATTCACCCTTATCTCTTTCAGAGAAAGTTTCAAAGTAACTTTCCTTCAGTTCCTGGCATGTTTGTCCCTTTGTTCATTCATAAATTCATTAAGCCAACATTCCTGAGTGCCTGGGACCATGAGAGGCTAGCTAGTAAGAGGAGAAAAGCTCTGGACTTGGAATTAGCAGAGACCTTGGCTGGAATTCTTTCTCCTACACTAAAGGGCATGACCATAATGAAGTCACTTAATCTCCAAGTCTCAGTTTCTCTACTTGCAAAATGGGCACAACGATTAACACCTGTTATATCTTCACAGGGCTGGGGTGAAAAGAAAATGGGATAATGTATGCCAAATGTTTGCATACCTCAAAACAACATAAAAACATCAGTTACTATTTTATTTGGTCTCTCCTCAGCAGGCTCCTCCACTCTTCCTACTCCAAGTCTCCTGCCTGATATGAATAAAATTATTTTGAGAGACTGATTTTGGGTAGGAATATCCATTTATTGATTAGATCAGCTTCATAACCAATAAAGTAATATGTCAATTTCCCTCTCATTGATCAGAGATCCCATCAAGCAGATCAATAAATACACTTTTAGGAGCTCTTTATTCAGCTCCTCCCTAGAACTGCCCAAGACATCTCTAATTGGTAAATAGCTAATTAGAGATAATCCATCAATCTACCCACCCCTCCCCAGCCCCATACTACAGGGATCACGTACACATGAAAAGAGCCCTTGTCCCCTTCATTTATTAACCAAATTTTGTTTTAAAAAAGAAGACATTCCTTGGAATTCCTAAGAACAAAGAAAATGCAAAAAGCAGTAAACTGGATAGAATCTCTGCCACAGAATTCAAACATAGGAATACAAAGAAATTTTCACTGACCCTTACAAAGACACTGATATAGAATATAAAAAATACATTCTCACAAGCCTGATTCTGAGGTTGCCACTCCATGAGTGGGGCAAACCTCCAGCCAAAGTCCTCTCTGTCCCTTCTTGATCTTCTAGAATAAGGACTCATTTTACTCCTCCCCTCATACCCATAAGATCTTAATTGATTTATTTCAATTCAACAAACATTTATTGAGAACCTACTATGTGCAAAACACTAGAAGTATAATGATGAAGATTTATATAATCCCTGCCCTTTGGTAAAATAGGGAAAGGAGTGTTTCTAAAAGAAATGTACATAACTAAGCACTTTCTAATTTTGATTATAGTTCTGAGGCCCAAGAAACATAATGGATCATCTCTGGTAGAGGGAAAGGGTGGCAGATCAGAGAAGGCTTCATGAATGAAATAAAGAAAATGCATTTATTAATGTTTATCACTATGTGCCATTCACTTTGTTAACCACTGAGGATGGAGATATAAATAGAAAAGTAATATAGTTCCTGCCCTCAAGGAGTTCACATTCTAACTAGAGAAGACAACATATAAAGGATAATTCAGCTGCAGGTTAGATGGAGGACCCAGAGGTCCCAAGGGCTCAGCTATAGGTAAGATAGCATGGACTTAGAGGTCATCAGATTGCACTGGCAAGTCATTGCAATGCCCAGGGTTTTGATTATGTATGAGTGTGCTCTCATAATAATGACCAATATGGAAGTGTGTTTTCCATGATAATCCATGTAAGGCTCAGAAAAAAAATAAAAATAAAAAGCTATACAGTAAAAAAAAATGAGATGACTCCCCAGGATGAGGAGGAGTAACACTATGGGAAACTATGTAATGGGGAAAAATGAAAGATATAAATGAAATTTTTTTCTAAGAAGACTATAAAATAACAGTGAATAGCCCAATTTACTTGAGAATAAAGTACATGAAGAAGAAGAAAGATCATGTAGGCTTAGAGGGAGATTGGAGAAAGAAGAGCCATGGTAGAGAGATCAGTTAGGAAGTTAAGAATAATCTATTGAATAAGTAATGAGGCCTGGGGACAATGGGAGAGAAAAGATGAATGGAAGATAAATAATGGGGAGAGAATCAACAGGACTACTTGGAAACTGATTCATTGTGATGGAGGAGGGATCTGGAAAAGATGACTCTCAGGTTTTGAATCTGAACAGCTGATAATTGTGGTGCCATCATTAGAAACAAAGCTAAGAGAAGAGTCAGGTCTAGGAAGAAAAGGACTATAGATCTGAGTATTCAGAGTTTGAAGTCCAGCAGGGCACTGAGGGAAGTCATCCGGCAAGTTGGGAATGTGAGAGTTGAATTTTGGGAACCTATCACTGGTGATAAAAACAATAACTAACATTTATATGGCATCTACTATGTGCCAGGAGCTCTGCAAAAATTGCCCTAATTGATCTTCACAACAATCCTAGAAGGCAGGTGCTGTTCTTATTCCCATTTCACATTTAAGGAAACCAAGGCAAACAGAGGTCAAGTGATTTGCCCAAGGTCACACAGTGAATGTCTAAGGCCAAATTTGAACTCCAATCTGCCTGACTCCAGGCCCAAAGCTCCATCCACTGCACCACCTAACTGCCTCTAAGGTGATATTTATGTGATATGTTCTATATAATGTTTTTAGCAATGGAAGGACAAGGGCTCTAAGAATGAACAGCAGGTAACTGAAATGACTGACTAAAATAGGAACAATGAAGTAGGAGAACAGAGATGAACCTTTTAGTACTAGAAGGCAAGATAAAGGGTGAAGAACAGACCAGGGGGAGGCAGGCTAGGTAGCACAGTGGATAGAGCACCAAGCATGGAATGATTCTGATCTCAGACACTTCCTAGCTGTATGACCCTGGGCAAGTCACTTAATTCCAACTGCCTAATCCTTACCACTCTTCTGTCTTAGAATTGATACCAAGACAGAAGATGAGGTTTTAAAAAAATTTATTGGGGAAGAATTGTGGCATGGGAGAGGTAGAAAGATAAAAGATTATAATCAGAAAGAAGAATTTCAAATAATAACATTTATTTAGAGCTTTAAGCTTCATAAATCACTTACCTTGGAACCACACTGTGAGGTAGGAAGTGAAATCATTACTGTCCCCATTTTACAAATGAGAAAACTGAGGCTCAGAGCAATCAAGTGACATGCCCATGGTAACATAGCTAGGAACGTCATAGTCAAGATCAGAACACACATATTGTGTGTTGAGCACAACGCTATTTATTGCAATATGATGCCATTCTTCCTCTAAGCATACTGAAGCACATAGTATAACTTCCTCAGTGGGTTGAGGTAATGTGATGACAGAAGACATGGGAGCTGAGGGTTCAAGAAATAAGAGGCCAGGATGTTAGAGAGGTCACTAAGGTGAAGACCCAAATCATAAACGATGATAGGAAACAGAACATGGAAACTCTTTATAGTCCCCAACATGTATTTATGAGACGACAACAACCACCACCAAAAGGATGTCTGGTCCTGTTTTGTCATACTTCCTTTCCCTATTTGGCCTCCCGGATACTTTACTCTGCTGGCATTCTTCCTGAATTTCAGGGAGTTCTTTTTCAGCTTACTTTACTGTCTCCTCATCTTCCTCCAGCCCTCTTAACCCTGGGAATTCCCCATGGTTTATTCTTGCCCGTTAGCTCTTCTCCCTCATTAATTCCTCCCTCTGGGAGCAGCCACAATCAGTTTGAAACCTGGGAATTCCCCAAAGCTTATTTCTTGGTCTGGAGCTCTTCTCTCTACTTAATTCCTCCCTCAGAGAGCTAAGCCACCATCAGTTTGAACTACCACACACAGATTGACTCCCAAACCTGTGACCTTTTACATTCTATTCAGTCCCCAGATGTTTTCAGGATATCTCATAAGATAAAAGGCTTAAACAATCAGAAATTTACAGTTGGAAAAAGTCTTTGGCAATAATACTACTCAGCTTTTGTCTCAAAAGAGATCAAAGAAAGAGGAAAAGGATCCATATATACAAAAATATTTATAGCAGGTCTTTTTGTGATGCCAAAGAATTGGAAACTGAGGGGATGGACATCAGTTGGGGAATGGCTAAATTATAGTGTGTGAAATATAGGTAGATAGATAGATAGATAGATAGATAGATAGATAGATAGATAGATAGATAAAAGAAA
>NW_025376701.1:0-4580 GCF_016433145.1 Gracilinanus agilis
GGGCTAGTGATTTGCCCATAGTGTCTGAGGCGATATTTGAACTCAGGAAAAAGAGTTAGTATTATCATTTTGTTGTTCTTTTGTGGATTAGTCATATGCAACCCTTTATGACCCTGTTTTACAGTTAAGGAAACTGAGGAAAATGGTGTTAAGTGACTTGCCCAGGGTCACGTAGTTTGGAAGTATCTGAGGCCAGATCCAAACCCACGTCTTCCTGTCTCCACTCCTGGCCCTCTATCCACTGCACCACTTTGCTGCCCCCCAACCAAATGTTCTTTTCATCAGATGAAACCTCTCAGCTTATAGAATCATAGATTGGACTTGTGATGGCTGACGTCAAGACATCATCTCTAATGTCAGTGGTTCTCTTCAAAGAGGAGGGATGAACAGAATCAATTTAGAATTGCAAGAGATGATCAAGTCTCTGATCCCCTTATTGTAGAGTAAAGAAGCTGGGGCCCAGAAGAGGTTAACTTATTTCTCCAAGGTGGAACCAGGAGTAAGGAGCAGAGACTGAATTCAAACCCGGACTTCCAGGGACAATTTTGGTATGCTTTCCATTATCCCATTCTGGTCCTTTTAATCAGTCCCTGCAGGGCACGGCTTTCAGTCCCCTCCATCCTAAGCTCCCATCCAAAGGATCAAATCTGTTCCCAATTCCTCTCTTCCCCTCCTCCTCACCCCCAAGGTTCAGTTTGATCACACGTCTAAGATGATTTATTTAAACCTGGGGAGTGTAGAGACTTATCACAATGCTCTGATTTTCCCTTTTAAAGAGATTGGATCCCCAGCCCAGCCATGCCTGTGTAATCCATTCATTCCTTCCAAACTCAGCTCTGTGAGTCCATTCACTGGGGATGGGAGGGTGGGGAGGAAGCTGGGATGTGGGGGAGGGGCCCCCAAATACAGCAGACAAACAACCTAAGTGGGCTCCTTACTCAGAGGAAGGCACACAGTGGTGGTGGGAGTGGTGGGGAGGGAGTATACCCCCTTTCCAGCTTTAGTGTTCTATAGTCTCAGAACCATTCCTAGTTTCTATGAATTCTTAGCTAGGGTATTCTTATTTCTGAGCAATGAATTTGGAATCAGAGGTTGTTTTGGTCACTTTTCAGCCTTGTCCAACATTTCATGACCCCATTTGAGGTTTTTCTTGGCAACGATACTGGAGTGGTTTGTCATTTCCTTCTCTGGCTCATTTTCCAAATGAGGAAACTGAGGCAAACAGGATTAAGTGACTAAGTTTCTGAGGCTGGATTTGAACTCAGAAAAATGAGTCTTCTTTCTTCTGGACCTGGCACTTTATCCATTGTAATACCTACCTCTGCCCAAGAGCAGTCATTTCACCTCTCTTCGCCTCAGTTTCCACATCTGTAAAACAATGAGGTTGGATTCAATGATCCCTAGGTATCTTCTACTTCTAAAAATCTGACTTCTGACAGTAACCATAGAATCTCTTGTTAACCTCTTATGAACCTCCGTTTTCTCATCTTTAAAAAGAGAGGTCAGACTAGATAATCCATAAAATCCCTTCCAGATCTAATTCTGTGACCTAGAGAGGAAATGAAAAACAGTAGAAAAGATCATTGAATTTGTACTCAGAAGATATGGTTTTGAGACTTGGCTTATGGGAAAAATCAAGCTCTCTGGGTCTCAGCTACCTCATCTGTAAAATGAGAGGGATGGTCTCCAAGGTCTCTCCCACTTCTAAATTGACAATCTGATACCTATAAAGCTAGGATGTGTAATTCTGTCTTAATCTCTGTCCTCCAGCTCCTGGAAGACTTGGGTTCAAATTCTAGCTCTGTGACTTCCGAAATGTTGTAGCCTTGGGCACAAGTTTCCATTTTTGTCATTTGAAGGGGTTGGATTGGGTAAGTGCCTTTCTGGCTCGGATACCTGGTGATTCAGTGGGTCCCTGTCTCCCAGCCCCTGCCTCACTATGGCCTTTCCACACTGGGCCTTCTGCCTCAATTCTTATCTCCTGGAGTTCAGCCGTTCTCCTGATTTGAAGAGAGGGAACATCAGCCATCTGAAGGCCAGCATGGCACAAGGCCAACGAGATAAGAGGCCAGCGAACTCCATTCATTTGGTTCTTTCTCCCCCTTCTGCTGCCCAGCCTGCTTTAGCTTGTGGTCTCTGCTGATGGTGTGTGGGGTGCTTGGGTAGCCCTTGTGGGCACCCCCATAGTCATTCTAAACGATGTCCATTCCAGAGGGAGACAGCTGAGTTCACAAGTCCATCCAGCTTTAAAATAAAAAGTGCAGAGCTTTTGGCTCCAATGGATGATTTGCATGTGATTTACATGCATTTGCATATGGCACAGAGGCCCTCACTCAAAGGATGTGAAATGAAATAAAATTAATTAATTAGTGCAGCCTTCCATAACCCAATAGTCAGTGCCTGACACACATCAGAGACAGAACTGACTTGTAAGGCAATCAATACCAGAAGTCATGGGCCAGAGGAAAGAAAGAGTGAGAGATGGTTTCTCAGGGAGGGAGGAGAAGAGAATGGCTGGCTAACCCCAGCTCCTCTTCTTTGTCCCCTGCCATGAAAAAAACAAATCACACATTTGGAGCTGGACAGTTCTCGGTTGCCATTCTTAGTCAACTCCTTCCTGGTTCTGCATCTTGCCTAATACTTCCCACCGTGATTGGAATAGACTCCGTCCTGGGTTCAAATCCTAGCTTTGACACTTACCACTGATGTGACTTCAGGGAAGTCACTTTAAGCCTTTGGACCTCCATCTTTTGGACTTGACCCCCCTCGGGTCCCTCTCGGTTTTAAATCTCTGTGTCTCTGATCAGGGGCCACCTCTTCTGACCCCTGCCCTTGTCCCACACGAAAAGCGATCTCTCCCTCCCCTTTCAAGTCTCTCCCCGACCTCTCCTTGCACATTCTTTCTTGGACCATCATTATTTATGCACATAGCATAGCCTCTCCATTAGATCAGAAGTTCATGAGGACAGGGAGAGTATCATTTTTCATTTTTGTTTCCTCAGTGCCAAGCACATTTCTTATGCATAGCAGGCATGCGATATATGTTTGCCAAATTGGATCAAGGGAACCTTACAGAACATTTACCTGACCTCCATGCTTCATAGATATAGAGTTAGGAATTAAATGTGGGTCACCTCTACTCTTTCAACAACACTGCTCTACGGCCTGGGATACATTAGGATGGGGCACACTGGCTCAGAGGTTGATGGGCTCTGGGGCAGTTCGGGGGGGGATTTGCTCTTCTCCCACAGTTGGGGAAACCAAAGTGGCTCCAGCCCCCATACACTGTTCTGTGGCATAATAAAGCATTGTGCTTGCAGCTCCCCAATGCCCTTACGATGCTATTGTAACAAGAAAATCAATGATCAATGTCTTAATCAATGCTCTGAGTGTGTTTAGACTATATTTGAGAATTAGAAGATGGAACTGTGTGATTTGTAGTAAGAATATAGTGCCAGGTAGAAGTCTGTATGTGTAACCAGATTAAGAATGCCATCCAAGGGTCCTACCTGGGTAATTGTTTTAAGGGTGGGTTACTGTAACTGTGTTACCGCATCAATCACAGAGGGGATAATACATCATATTATTCTTTATATCAAATTGATTCATGCAGGAGAGTGGCTCGCCATGCAGGTCTGGACAACCCTGTAGGGTTTGGGGTTTTTCCAGAAAAAGGGATGCATTTACTATTAGGACAGACCCGAAACTATAAAAGAGTGTGTATTTCACACCACTCTGGTGTTTCTGTAGACCTTTGGCTTGTGTGTTTTCCCTGCTCACAACAAAGCCAGATCTTTGCCCAAGAGGATTTCCTAGTCTCATTTTTTTCACCGAGTTGTATATGACAGCAACCTGTACATTATGGCAGACAGAAAATTGAACTTGGCCATGGGGAAGATTTGTGTTTATATCCTGCCCCTGAAATTGACTGAACCCATAGGTAAGTCATTTAATGTCTCTGAACCTCAGTTTCCTCATCTATAAAATTAGAGAGATAATAATACCTGGGGGACCTATAGTCCCACATGGGGTTGTTGTAAGAACTAAATGAAATAAGAGGCTTTGCAAACTTTAAAGTGTTACATGAATGTTGGTTTTTTAATTGTTATTTTTATTTTAAATTATTATTATTAATAGTAGTAGTGGTAGTGGTACTACTACTACTACTACTACCAGTAGTAGTAGTAATGGTGGTGGTGGTGGTGGTGGTGGTGTTGTAGTCGTTTGTGTTTGAATTGGTGGCATATCCCCCTACTACCCTATGAGCTCTTAGTTAAATTTCATATCACATCTTGTGCTTAGGACAGAGACCATATTTACTTAATAATATTGTGTGATTGAATGAATGAATTATTGAATAAAAGAAAGGCTTGAAATTAGGATCTCTGTTCTATAGTCTGACTTTAGTTGCTCAGGAGTAAAGTCTTCTAGATTTTCTAGAATGGCAGACTAAGAAATCTATTTTCCAAAGGGATGTGACCTGTAACTTTCCTTCTGACCCTCTGTCTCAGCTGTCAAGATCTGTGGTAGATTAAATCTCTCTCTCTCTCTCTCTCTCTCTCTCTCTCTCTCTCTCTCTC
>NW_025376702.1:0-1870 GCF_016433145.1 Gracilinanus agilis
GACATATAATATATTGTATATGTACATACACATACATATGTTGTATATTATAGTAGTTATACAAATATAAAATATAAGTAAATGCTCTTATTACATATATATTTATTTAAATATTTGTAAAATATATGTTCATATGTAAAATTTATATATGTATGGTATAATATTTTGTGATTATACAATGTCATATAAAATTCTGGGTATTACAAAAATATCACACACACACACATATCCCCATTTGCTTATTTTCTCTGGGTTGTTTTTTCTACCCATTATGTTACCTGCCAGAAATATACTCAGCTGTGCATAGAAGTCAAGTGAGATTTGGAAATGAAATAGCATTCTCCTCAAAGACATCTTATCTCTCTACAAAATGAGTTTTAAATTATTTCTAGAACAAGTGAACAAAACAAAAAGAAGCTTTACTTTAGCTCTTCTTCCTGAGGAGGACGAGGAGAATATGCAGATATATGCTCATAAGACCACACTTCATATTAGTTCATATTTATATTGCACTTTAAGATCTGCACAAAACTGAGCATACATTATTTCACTACATTTTTTTTAGGTAGGACTAGGGACTAGATCTATGATTTCATTGACAGAAGGAGTTTGGGTGAGAAAATTGTATCTATTAAGCATGTTGATATCTTTTCTGCAATTGGCATTCTTTTATTTCTTTTAACTTTTATTAAATTATATATAATAACATGCCACGATATTTTCCCATCTGTAAAGAGATTTAGGGAAATAATAGTTACTTCAAGGGAAACATACCAGGCCATTTAAAATTTATGGATGTTTATTACCTTATGCAATTCAGGACTATGGAGTAGTTATTCTTCATATCTACTCCAATTTCAAAATTATTATGTATATTGACCATTCTTTTTTTCTGAGTTAACATTTTATTTTAAAAGATAACATAATATAATATGTAACAATAATATGATACACATGCTTTGTTCTACATATGTAAAAATTATAATAAATATATTTGTTTAAAAGAAACAAATTATCACATTACTTTTTTTTAATCTATGTTTCATTTTTCTCCCAATCCTCATTCCTCTTTCCTCTTCCCAAGAAGGCAAGTAATATTATATAGTTTGTACATATATAATCACACAATTCATCTCTCTCTGTTTGTCATGCTGTGAAACAAAACACATATTGCTCAAAGGAGAGTAAATTTCATGGAGGAATTAAAGGGAAGAATAGTATGTTTCAATAAGCATTCAGACTCCATCATGTGGATACCTCTTTTCCTCATGAGTCCCTTGGAGATGTCCTGTATCCTTGCCTTATTGAAAACAGTTAAATTTCACAGTTGATCATCACACATTATTTTTATTGTGTACATCTTCTGGTCTATTCACATCACTTTGCTTCACTTCATATAAATCTATGTAGGCTTTTTTGTGATCATCTGGTTTGTCATTTATAATGGCACAATAATATTACATTACACATTTATACCAAAAATTTGCTCTGCCATTCCTCAATTGATCAGCATCCCTTCAGTTTCCAATTCTTTGCCATCACAGAAAGCTGTTATAAATATTTTAGAACATATAGTTTCTTTTCCTTTTTACTTTATTACCTTAGTAAATAAAACTTAATAGTGATATGCAGGGTCAAAAGATATACACAATTTTATAACTCTGAGTATAATCCTAGATTACTCTCCAAATGGTTATATTAGTTCCTAGTTCTATCAGCAATGTATTAGTGTCCTTATTTTTCCACAGCGCCTCTAACATTTCTCATTTGACTTTTTCATATTAAGCAATCTGGTAGGTGTGAGATGATATCTCAGAAGTATTTTGATTTGCATTTCTCATATATATATATATAAATATATATATATATA
>NW_025376703.1:0-9978 GCF_016433145.1 Gracilinanus agilis
TATATGTATATATATATATATACACACACACACACACACTACAGTAGAGTATACTATATATCGGTGATGGCAAGCCTTTTAGAAAGAGAGTACTGGGCCCCACCCCTATCCTACCACCCAGACCAAGTACGCCACCACCCTGTTCCCTCCACCTCACCCCATAGAGCCTCCTCACTTACCCCAGACAGGGCAGGGAGGAAGCACTCCCATCAGGCTGCTAGGCAGAGGGGCGGGTGATGAGAGACAGGTGGAGAGGGGGAGGAGGAGTACTTGGCCCCCTCTAGCTCTGCTCCCCTCCAGCTATGTGCCACACTGCTCACATGCTCACTATGCTCCCCTCAAACCTAGCTCCTTTCCAAACCCACCACAGGAATCACCTTCACCACAGACTTAACAGGCTGCCATCTGTGCTGCACCCTCGTGCAGCATGTGAGCCCCCTCCTTGCTCCCCAGCACCTTACCTCAGACAGGGGAAGGAAGAAGTATTGCCATTAGACTGCTGGGCAGAGGGACAGGTAAGATAAGGAATGTCCTCAGGTGCATGGAGAGGAGGAGGGGAACAGCTTCGCCCCAAATCCCTCTGGCTTTCTAGTAATGAACTCTGGCAGGTGACTGCAGGTGTGCCCACAGAGAGGGCTCTGCATGCCCTTTTTGGCATGTGTTCCATAGGTTCACTATCATTGCTATATATAATATGTATATATATATATACTACAGAATACTATCCTATAGTATATCTGCATATATATATGTATATAGTGTATAAAAACACAAATATCTATTTATCCACATATATCTAGGAGATAGGCACGTATAAGAAGGGCAATCTATTAACAATTGACAGGTGCTTCAGAGGACACAATGGAAGAGTCATACAAGGTGTTATAACACATTTTGGACACTCTTTGAGTAGAATGAACCCATTTGTTTATATAGGTATCCCTTCTATGTCATGGGGGGTTAGGGGTAGAGCATTCCCACAATCTGGAAAATCCTTGTAATATTTTTTGGCCACTTTTATACCACAATAGTCTGAATTTTTTCTTTTTCTTTTATGAGGTGTTTACAGTGCCTTATTGTAAAATATGGGTTAAGTGTTTGGTCCTAGGCTATATGTAGATCAATGTTAACATTTCTAGTTTTTGCATGTCATTTGTTGGCTTTTGTGTTCTTTTTGCAAAGTTTAACTTTTTACTTATTTTAATTTTTAAAAAGAAATCATATATATTTATGTTTTTGAAAGATAAAATATGTTGATAGTATATAATATTATACATATCTTTTATGCATTTCTGAGTTTTTGAACTTTTTCTTTGTCATCTTCTGGACTTTACTGTTGCTCAGCTTTTGCAAAACTCCCCCAAATCCCCATGTATTGCCGTCTGGCAATTTATTGAAACCATGATGGAGAAAGTCACAATGTGGAAGGAATACATTTTTAGTATGAAACTCTCAGCTGATATTTTTGTAGGTTTACAAGACACTTTTCACAATAATAACAATGAGAACTATAATGGCTAACATTTATATACTATTTTACAGTTGCAAACCACTTCATATATTTTATCTCCTTTGATCTACCTCTATAACTGTGTGAGGTAGATGCTATTCTTATCCCCATTTTGCAGATGGAAAACTGAGACTCAAATTAGAAATTTCCCTGTGATTGCATGTTGGTCAGTGTCTGAATTGGCTTTAGAATCTTGGTCTGCTTGGACTCCAAATCCAGTGTCCTATCCACTTCTTTTCTTTATAGTAATAATTCTCACAACTGCCTTGTAAAATAAATATTGCAAATTGTATTCCTCTCTATTTCAAAGAGAATCAGAGAAGATCAATTAGTCAAAGTAGCAGAGCCTGAGCTCTAGTCTAAGATGTAGAGTTCTCTTTCCACTCTTCCTAAATATTCTCTCTGGCTTCAGCAATACTATTGTGCATTGAATAGCACTCTCCCAGGACTCTGCATGAGCTTCCTACTCTAGGAAGTTTTAATGCAGGAATGGATTAGGTCACAAAGACCAAGGGACCCAAAACTTCATTTGGGCGAACTGTCCATAATTTCAGCCTTTCTTTGAGAAAAATGAACTAATGACATAAAATCTATAATATTTCCACCAGTTTTAAACTCTTGAACTTGTGAGACTTGTCTTCTGCTTAGAAAATCTATTTCCTATCCCCACTATTTTGATTTATACATGAAGCTTTTTTTTTTAACCCTTTTCCCTCATTTACCCTTTTGGTGAAGCCAAACCATCTGGAAAGTCTTTTGATCTAAGGTAAATTCACTGTTAAAATGGAAAAACTCCTCCCACTAAGTTCTTGTTAGCCATTAAGACCTTGTTACTTGATATATTCCTCTGAAATTGGCAGAAAAGGGATGGACTAGAGGTATAGGATGACAGTCAATCAATAAACATATATTATGCTCCTATTATGTGTCAGATATTAAGGATATGAAAAGAGGCAAAAAACAGTCTCTGTTCTCAAAAAGCTTATAATCTGATGCTGGAGAATGAGATATATACTTTCAGACATAGTCAGTATATTGATTTATTTTGCTAGATTATATTTATTTATTAGGAGAGGGAAGGAAGGTTACCCTTTCAAACAGGAAGTAGAATTGCAAGCATGATTCACTCTATGAAAGAGCAGTGCATTACCTATCTGAAACAGTTCCAGGTTGTAGGATGTCTTTTCTTCCTACCATTCCTGGGTGCACTGGTCATTGTGAGGAGAGATTCATCTTTCTATACCCCCTTGCCATTCTGGCCTGCCCAATCTCTACAATACATCCAATATGGGATTCCTCCACACTATATTCAGCGAGGAATTCTCCCTCACTATGGGAGATCCTGGAAGTGTGACAAAATGAACCTAAATGGATAATGATCCTGGGGAGGGGAAGGAACCTTAAACAGTCTGGAGGTAGATTTTAAGCCTTTTCATGCTCCATTGTTTTATGGAAGTCTCTGTATAGGAATTAGAAAAAAGAACTCTTGAATTCAGGGCCTGTATCCTGTCACATATTTTGTTTGCTGATTGCTTGTTTTAAGATTTTATTTTGTTTGTTAAGTTCTGTTACACTATGTCACTTTAAGTTACTGTGTTTTGATAATTAGCTATATATGCTGTTACATACTTTTTATTTGAACCTCCCCATATGACAAGACTGGAGAAATACCATTATAAAAGTGCCTTTGAATTATTTGTAACAAGAGATAAAGGGTCCATTTAGTAGCAGAATTGAAGTGCTATAGCACTATTCCTTACCTCTACATTAAAATGGATGAGACATATGAAAGACATGCCTTTTAGAGCTGTTACAGTCTCATGCCAAAGGAGGGAGCAATATTGTAGTGCTTACCTCAATAGTACAATGGATGGGACACATAAAAGACATGACTTTAGAGCTGTTACAGTCTCATGCCAAAGGAGGGAGCAAACCCAAGGGGTTGGTTACCCCATGATGGGTTATAGTCTTATAAAGTTTTCCTAAGGGGCATGGTACCCCTAAATGGCCCCCAAGAGGGAGAATCTCAACCAAGATTGGAAGCCATGAGCTTCAGTGGCTACCTGAGTGGATCCAAGTGTTAGTCAATACCCTCCTCAGGGGGGATGATGTAATTGTCATAGGGATTGTATAATTGTCATAAATTCTAGTTTTATAAAACTTAAGAAACTTGCTCCCTTCAAGAATCCAGGAAGTAAATTTCTTGAAGAAAAACACCATGGAGATGCCTACAGAAACTTCACACTACACCGAAAGATGCAGAATGAACTTTGGGTTGTAGTGAAATTGAACTGTGGGGGATTGTGACACTTTTATTTTGTATGTATACTCTTATGCCAAAGGAGACTGCCCCAATTGGTCTTTTGTCAATGTACCTAGCAATCATTGGTTTTGTCCTCTTTCCCTTTTAACCACAAATTATTGTAATTTATAAGTTGGTTATGTTTACAAGATCCATTGAGGAGACTAGTCTTCCAAAGGATCTTGGGGAAGGGAATCATGTGATTTGAATCTGTTACGCTAAAAACTATTATCCTCAGCAAAAACTACAATTCCCAGAACCCCACTCACTACCTGTAGTTACGTCCTGATATAGACAGGACATAAATTGGTTGGAGTTCTGTGTTTAGCCCTCTTTTCCTTCCTATTGGAGGCTTTGGTGGAGCAGGCATTTTGAACAGGTAGAAAATTTAGTCACGTGGTTTTATTTTGTCAGATAATAAACTTTAAAATTAATACTTGAAGTATTAGGAGTTAATTTATAGTGAGATTATGTAATTGTCATAAGGATTGTATAACTGTCATAAAATTCTAGTTTTATAAAACTTTAAGAAATTTGCTACCTCCCAGAATCCAGGAAGTGAATTGGTTCAAGAAAAGCATCATGGAGTTGCCTGCAGAAACCTCACACTGCTCCGAAAGATAAAGAATGAACTTTGGGTTGTAGGGAAATTGAACTATGGGGGGTTGTAACACATTTATTTTGTATGTATACTCTCATGCTGAAGGGGACTGCCCCCAATTGGCTGTTTGTCAATGAGCCTAACAAAACATTGGTTTTGCTCTCTCTTTCTTCTATTTCCCTCTTATCTCTAACTATTGCAATTCCCTCTTAAAAGGTGCAATTTTGTATTGAAATCAAGAAATAAATAGGGCTAATGAGGCTTATATTAGAGGGACCTGGGTGGTATCAGCTGAGTCTTCTAGGCAAGGAGACTATAACTTCAGTCTAGGTTGATTTGGGTCAGCCAGGGTTGTGTGAGCCTGGGCCGAGATGTTTCAGTCAGTCTCCCTGTTGTCTCTAAGCTCCCTTGAGGTGAGGAATGGGGAGCCCCTCCCTCCTGGTAAGAAACTGAAACCAACAGGAAGTAAACTTAGTTCACTTCCTGAGCAAGATGTATGCCTGGTCTAGCTCCTCAGGAAACTAGTGATAATTATCTTCCTTTTTCCCAGTCCCTGGCCCTAATTGGTAATATAAATGAAACACTGAAGCTCTCTGAATAAGGCCAAGGGGTTTATTAAATGCAAGGGTAAGCTGAGGGAAGAGGGTTAAGGTCTGGGAAACTGTTGCTAAGGGTGAAGGCCAGTGCTGGCAGAGGGTCTCAGAAGGTCAGGTCAGGCTGAGGGAACCAGCCCCTCAGCCAGTGGTAAATTCGACTACCCTGATGTAGAGTGGTCTAGCAGGTTAACAAATGAGGGTAATGGCTTGGTTTAGGGGTATCCCTGCCTGCCTAAATAAACTAATTTCCCATGTTCCACCTCCCTTCCTCCTGGGGCCCAAGAGGATAGCTGGATGTCTGGATCAGGTCAAGGAAATCAGAACCCCACAGTTGGTACTCCAGTGATATTTATATTGCCAGCTCCAATGGTTTGGCCATGAGACCAAGGACTAGCTGGGTCAACATTCCATTTGCCTAACTGCCAAGATTGCTTCTGGTGGTTTTGCAAATGCAAGAGATTCTTGCAGCGATCCTGCATTACAGTATGCACCTGTAGTTAGAAGATTTTCAGAGGTACAAGATGATTATGTTAAATGATCAATTGCCCCCTGGGCAGTCCTAAGCAAGACTTTAGCTGCAATTGGTCCACATAAAGTGGGAGGAAGGCACAGGAGGTGATGAAGGGAGTGGTCTTTAAAAGTGGCAAGAACTTCCTGTGAGGAGGTCTTTGGCCTTCAACTTGAAAGAGAATCAGTTCTATATTTCTGGGGGTACTGAGTGGCATTTAGTGGCATCAGATTGAATGAGAACAGTCAGACTAAATGCTTAGCCCGTAACTGCTCCAACTTGCCATGCAGTCTTGAGTTTAACATATACTGGTTTCACATAAAGAGCATAGAGAAAGAATTACAGCTGTGAAGGGGTTACAAATTATACAAAAAAACCATTAGAGTCTAAAAAGTAGAGAGATAGGTCCAGGGTCAAAAGCCAAATTCCAACCACCAATTAGTAGGAGGTTAATTCTGGGAGCAGAAATATATTTCATAGAGATCCTAAATAACTGAGTCCTGTACTCTTGATTTACAGGATTGCACCTGGTCAGATAAAGTCTTGTTTAGCTTTGTCCAGTTCTGACCTTGATTGTCTAAGTAACATATTTTTTGGAGTTCAGGCTTCTTAATTATCAAGCAGAGAAATTGTTAACTCTGTACCTTCTGGTTTGCTAGGAACTTAAAGCTTTTCAATAAGTCTATGTTTTTCCAATAAGAAAAGGTATGGATCATAAAAAGGGGTCAAAAGAGGAGTCTCAGATTTTTATCTATTTGAGACTCTGTTTCTCTTATTGGCCTCCCACACAACTTGACCCTGGAGGAGCTCCTGCTTGGAACCTGACTGTTCTTGAACTTTTCCTTAGAACTACCATGTGGGTGAGTGAAAAAGGCTGACTTCCTTTTCCTGGTTTTTCCTGGAGGTACTAGCCTCCAGAGAGGCCCCCCATCTTGAAGGAGTCCTTGTGGCTAAAACCTTTGTTTAATTTACCTCTGGGCCCCTTTTCCTGGGGCCTCTGAAGTCCTGCCAGGTTTGGACCAAGCCAGAGTAATTATCTACACTCTCTCTGATTTCCTTACCTTTATTCTTTCTCCTTTGGTAAATAAACTACCATAAAAAATCTTTCTGACTTGAGTAATAATTCCTGGCAACCATATTCTTATAAATTTAGTCAAACCCATTAACAATTTAACCCTTACATAGGCCTAGACACTTTATCATATTACATGTCTTCAGATCCTTTAATGTAGAAGCATCTAGATCCTGTATAATCCTGACTGTGGTTCCACAATATTTGAATTTTTTTCTGGATGCTTGTAGTATGTTCTCATGGCTTGGGGTTTTTAGAATTTGGCTGTAATAGTCCTGGGATTTTTGAATTTGGAACTTATTTCAGGCAGTGATTGGTGTATTCTTTCAATTTCTATTTCCCACTCTCCAAGAAAATCAGGGCAATTTTCCCTGATAATTTCTTGCAATGTGATGTCTAGGTTCTTTTTTGATCATGATTTTCAGGCAAATAAAATGATTCTTAGATGATCTCTCCTGGATTTATTTTTTCAGTTCAGTTGTTTATTTAGTGAAAGATTTAGATTTTCTTCTATTTTTCATTCTTTTGAATTTGTTTTATTGTTTCCTGCTGTCTTATAAAGTCATTAGTTTCCATTTGTCCAGTTCTATTTTCTAGAAAGCCATTTTCTCCTTTGAGGCTTTATATTTCCTTTCTTAGGGAGTTCTTTTTTTTTGTTTGAAGTACCATATTTCCTTTTTTAAGAAACTCTTTTCTTAGTAAGTTTTTATTCCAAGCTATTGATCTTTTTCTATTATTTCTTTTCTAATTTTTCTTCTAAGTCTCTTATTATTTGTGTTTCTATCCTTTTTATTATCTCTTCCAGTAGTTCATTTTGGGCTTGACATCCTTTCACATTTTTCTTTGAGGCTTCACTTTATTTTTATATTTCTTCTTCTTCTGAGCATGCATTTTGATCATCTCTTGTCAAAATATTTTTCTAGCACTGGACTTTTTCTCTATCTTTTGATCATTTGAGGATTATTATCTCCATTGATTTTATCTATATGCTAAAACTTATCTCTGTTTCTGAAGTGAAGGAAGTATTGTCTTGCTCTTGTAATGTGCCTGGGGTTTACTCAGCTGTCTTGGTCCCAGGCAGAGGAGCCTATGATTGGTTCCTGTGAAGTGGGGGAGCTACAGGAAGTGATGTCAAGAAAACTTCTTTAAAAAGGCCAGCCTGAGGATTAATTCATTCATTCTACATAGGTGAGCCAAGCTGAAGGGACCCTCTTGGGGGCAGTCACTTTTTCTTGGACTTATCCTGGGCTGAAGCATTCTGTGCTGAAGAGGCTTGCTGGGTGAGTAATTCAGGCTGAAGGAAGAAGCTTGCACTGGTAGACTTCTGGCTGAAGAATCTACATGGAGATCAGACTTGGGAAAGCCCCTGTTGGGGCTGAGACAGATTTTGCCAGAGAAGGGCTGGTAGGCTTGTTGGGAATCTGTCTCTTTATCTACATTTTACACTTTCACTCTTTCCACCTCTTTTTAATAAAAACTGCTAAAAGTCATTTTGACTTAAGCTATAATATTTTAAAATTGGTGACCACAATATTACTTTATAACTCTGTTTAGTATAAAACCTAAATTTAAACCTTACAGGAGGTTTGCAGCTGTTCAAGTTCATCTGGGTAGAGTTAGGTTCTGCCTAATCCTGAGAAGGCTAGACCTTGATGGACTGAGTTCTTTCAATTGCTGCCTATGCTAGATTACACCTAGTCTCTGCTCTGGCTAGACCACTCCTACTGCTTTCTGTTCTGTATTGCTTTGGTTTCTGCTCTTCCCCTGCTGAGGCTGGTCTGAGTCACCTCAGCTTTTTCCCTTGCCATTTGTACTGTACCACATCTGAATTCCTCTGAAGCTTGTTCAACATTCTCTCCTTGTCCCCTCTTTGCTATCTCTTCACATTGTTCTAGGCAGGAGCTTTGCTTCATTCCTTCTTCTGTTAGTTCTGCCACTTCAGGAATTGTTGAGAAATAATTTTGTTCTTCTGTGGTCATTTGGAGAGTGGCTAGAGTTTCTTACTCTGCCATTTTGGTAATCTGGCTTTTTTTAAACTAAATTGAAAAATGAGATAAATGAAACCAAAAAATAAATAAGAACAAAATTAAAGAGGCAAATAGAATTTTATAAAAGTTAGACTTGATAGACCTCTCAAGAAATTGAATGGGAATAGAAAGGAATCTACCTTTTTCTCAGTAGTACATAGACTTTCAAAAAGATTGATCAAATACTAGAACATAAAAGCTTCACAACCAAATGCAGAAAAACAGAAATATTAAATGCATCCTTTCCAGGCCATTATATTTGCTATATTGCTATAAAAACTATGCTGAACAAGAGCTGGAGAGAAAAAGATGAAAAATTAATTGGGAACAAAATAATATTATCTTAAGAAATGAATGAGTCAAAAAACAAATTATAGAAACACCATCAATTTCATTAAAGAGAATGACAAGGAAACAATACAGAAACATTTTGGAGATATGGTTAAAGTAGTACTTGGGGGAAATTTCTATCTCTTCATATTTACAGCAATAAAAACAGAAAAAGGGCAGATCATTGAATTGGCCATGCAACTTAAAAACTAGAAAAAGAACAAATTAAATTCCCCAAATTAAACACAAAGATGGATTTACAAGTGAAATCTATCAAACTTTTAAAGAACCATTAGTTCCAATACTATATAACTATTTGGAAAAATAGTTGAGGAGGAATTCTACCAGATTCTTTTTATGACACAAATATGGTGTTGATACCTAAATCAAGAAGAACAAAAATTGAACCATGTTATTCTTTGCTTTCTTTCCTCCATGAATTTTTATCTAGTGTAGGCAATATGTTTATCTTATTTCACATGACATGCATAGAGTGATGAATTATATGGTAATTTATGTATAACCTATATCAAATTACCTGCTGTTTTGCAGAGGATGGAGGGGTGGAAGGAAGGGATAAAATGTGGATTGCAAAATGTCAGAAAATGAATATTAAGAATTGTATCAACATTATCTGGAAAAATAAAAATAAAAGGGATGAGAAAAACTATCTTATCACTTCCTAGTAAGCTAGACAATTGACTAGGAGGAGTTGTTGTACAATGTTTGTGACTCTTCTTTACCACATTTGGATTTTCCTTGGCAAAGATACTAGAATGATTTGCCATTTCTTTCTTTAACTCATTTTATGGATGAAGAAATTGAGGCAAACAGTGTAAAGTGACCTGCCCAAGGTCACACAGCTAGTTAGTGTCTGAGATCAGATTTGAACTAAGGAAGAAGAATATTCCTGACTGGTACTCTATTCCCTAAGCCCCTCTGGCTGCCCCTTAAGCAGGGGGCAAGGTCCTTTCTTTAGGACCTAGGCAAGTAAATTGTGATAAAGAAGGTAGCAGGTAGTTTGGTGCAGAA
>NW_025376704.1:0-4458 GCF_016433145.1 Gracilinanus agilis
TTATATAATATAATATACTAATATAATAACTAATTACTACTATTAACTTTGTTTTCTTTTTCTGAATTTGAATCAACCCTGTCACCAAAATAACTTTCTATGTTGAGTTTCTTTTTTTGTTGTTTGCTCATTTTCTTGCCTTTTTATTTTATTTTAAGAAATTGTTAAAAGTTGATTTTTGAAACTTTGGTGAAATGAACACTTTTCCAAGCTTCAGGTTCTTTGTGAAGCTGTCTTCAGAACTGGAACTAGATATCTATCTGCTTTCAACCTTCTATGGTGGTATAATGTAAGGAGAGGTTTGTTTAATAATCTTCTAGTCTGTGGTCTGGTCTATAAGTATCACCAAAGCAGTCTTTTACCCCTTGGAATTGTGACCAGGGTCAGCTGCTCCCCAGTGGTGCTGATGTGCTTTTCCTCACTGTATGCCTATGCCTTAGGACCTGGTTCTATATATGGGCAATATAAGAATCTTGCACCCAGAGACAGCAAAAGGGACACCTGTAATTTCCTTCTGAGCAGTTGTCCAACCCTCCTTACCACCTGTGGCTGAAAACTCTGCGAGCCTTGTGTTAAACACTGGGAACACCAAGAAACATAATAATATGCCCATTGCCCTCAAAGAGCTCACCTTTTATTAGGGGAAGGAATGTACATACAAATATGTAAAGATTCACAATAGATTCACATCTTCTAGTTGCAAAGATAGTCAGCCTGCCAAGGACCCTTCTAACATCTACAGAAGAACAAAAATGCCTAAAAATGAATCCTGGAACAGCAGAATGAACAGAGAGACTGGTGAAACAGTGCTCCATTCCAGATCAATGTGGAGAGACAGCAAGGAGGATTCATCTTGCTGGGAGAAGAAGAGTGAGTCGTGAATAAACCCCAGCACAGCTGGGACCAAATACAATACAAACAGCAGGGGAAAGAGCAGAGCCAGTTCCATGTAGTTTTAGCAGGCTAAGTGAAGAAACCAACACAATACAGATTAAGAAGCAGTGGGAGGAAAGTGGCTCCACATAGTTCAACCATAACAGAGACCAGGCAGGACCCAACATGAACAGCAGTGGGAGGAACTCAACCCAACAGGGTCTAGCCTCAGCAGAATTAGGCTGAGTGCAATGCCACTCATCATGAAAGGCATCTAAACTGAATAGCTGGAAATTGCTGCATAGCAGGTCAACCAAGCTGCCTCTGCAGGGTGGTTAATATTGGACAAAGAAAAGTGAACTGACACCAGGCACAGCACAAGCTTGGAACAATACTCAATTCACCTTGGATTGGAGCTATCCTTCAGCATATAGACAAAATCAAGGGGGAAGTAACCTTCAAGTGAACAAAAGGCAGAAAAAACTCAATGCTAGAAATTTTTTTTCAGCAACAGAGAAGACTAAAATATAAGCTCAGAAGAGGAGAGCAATACAAAAATTAAAACATGTAAAAAAAAACCTCAAAGAAAAATGTGAAAGGCTGTCAAACCCAAGTGAACTCCTGGAAGATCTCCAAAGATAGATAAAAATAAAAAAAAAAGCTTGGAAGAAAATTTAAAAAAGAAAATAATAGGAAAAAGTTAAAACAATAAACTACTGAAAAAAATAAGACACCAGGAAACTACAAAACAAAATCAAACAAATAGAAGAAAATATGAAATATCTCACTGGAAAAACAACTGACATGGAAAATAGATTGAGGATAGATAATCTAAGAATAATTGATTCCTTGAAAGATGATCAAAAAAAAGAACCTGAACATCATATTGCAAGAAAATTTCAGAGAGAACTAGACTGAATGGCCAAAGGGTAAACTCTTAATAAAAAGTTTTCCTTTCTCAAACTTAGAAATTCCAGGACTATTATAGTCAAATTCCAGAACTATTAATCTAGGGGGAAAATACTATAAGCATTTGGAAAAAAACACAATTCAAATATTCTAGAACCACCACAGTCAATATTACAGAACATCATATTGCAAGAAAATTTCAGAGAGAATTTCCCTGATGTTCTTGAACAGGAAGAAAAAATGGAAATGGAAAGAATACACAACTTGCCTGCTGAAAGAAATCTCAAACTTAGAAATTCCAGGACTATTATAGTCAAATTCCAGAACTATTAATCCAGGGGGAAAATACTATAATCATTTGGAAAAAAAAACACAAAAAAAAAAACAATTCAAATATTCTAGAACCACAGACCATGGCAACTTCCACAATAAAGTATCAGAAGGCATGCAATATGGCTATTATAGAACGCAGAAGATCTAGGCCTACAATTGAGAATCACCTACCCTGTGACACTGAAGATAATGTTGCAGGAGAAGTAGATATTTAATGAAATAGTTCCAATAATTCTTAATGAAATGGCCAAAGCAAAAAAGAAAATTCAAGGAGCAAATTTGACTCTCCAGAGAAGCATAAAAACATAACTCAAAAACTCAAATTAAGCAATAGGTCTAAATTTATTACAATCCTTGCATGGGAAACTGATAACTAGAATACTTATGGCAGATGAGATATTTAACACAAAGACACTGCAGAGTAATCAAGGAAAACAATGGGGTTAAACCAATTACATTATTAGTAAAAAGGTGAGAACTAAAATGCTTAGAATATCTGTGAAAATTGAAGTTCTTAAGGTACTTAAGTTCCTTAGATTACTTAAGGTCCTGAAAAAACAAGAACTTTATCACTGTTAGGGCAATGAATAGGAACATATATTTCCAAAAAAAATATTCCATAGATAAGAAAGAGAACAACTCTGGGAAAAGAGAAAAAAGAAAAAATGGTGGAGGTAAATCATCTCACATGAGGAGGCACTTAAAAATCAAAACAGGGGCATGGAAAATTGGGGTGTGCCAGATAATGTTTGAACCTTACCTTCATTAGAATTGGCACAAAGTGTGAATAACATCAACACTTAGGTATAGAAACCTTTCTTATCCACCAGAGGAATAAGAAAGGGAGAAGGAAAATGGGGAACAAACAAAAGAGAGGGGGAACTCCAGAAGATAGGTAAACAGAAGGGAAACATTTGTGAACAGGAAAAGGCTGAAAGGAGAAAAAGAAAAGACTAAATAAGAGGAAAATAAGAAAAGGAAACCCACATTTAGTAATAGGAGCTGCAAATGTGAATGAGATTAAGTCACTTATAAAACAGAAGAGGATAGCAGAGTAAGTTAAAAGCCAGAATCCTACAATATGATGTCTATAGGAAACTCATTTGAAGCAGGGAGAAACATAGAGTAAAAATAAAAGGCTGAGCAAAATATCCTATGCTTTGATGAAAATATGTTTAAAAATACACACATATATACAACATATTTAGCATGTTTAAGTATATGTGAACATATATGCATCTAGATACATATTTGATTTTCAAAGAATCTAGAGCAGCAGAACACATTAGAGATTAACTGGTTTAAAGCCTTTACTCAACAGAAAAGGAAACGGAGTTTCAGAGAAGTGAATTAACCCACCAAAATTCACACAGTAAGGCAGTAACAAACTAGAATTGAAACCCAATTATGACGACTTTTTTCATTACACCCTCTTTATGTCTGCTTTTCTCCATGCTGTGATTTTTTTTACCTAATTTCTTACGCTTTGGTCATTGGTCAGCTAGAACTAGAACTAGATTGAATGGCCAAAGGGTAAACTCTTAATAAAAAGGTTCCCTAATTCTATGAATATATGACTTGAATGAATATTAAGTTCCAAATTACTGAGCTAGTGAAAACTGAGGACACTCTTTGTTGTATGCTCTAACATTTCATAAAAACTCAGGATTAAAGGACAGTTTACTATTGAACTAAACATTTTCCACATAGAAATGGGCTCATCCACACACACACACACACACACACACACACACACACACACACACATCCATTTGCCCCTCTAAAGTTTTATTATGGTAGCTAAGTAGAAAGATGATTATCCTCAAGATGGGGAGATTTGGATCAGATGGTTTTCTGTAGTTTTTATGCAGGTCTCAATCAATAAACATTTATTAGGCACCTACTATAGGCCAGATACTGTGATAAGCAATGAAGATGTGAAAAGGGAACAAAAGCAGTTTCTTCCCTCAAAGATTTTGCAATTTAGGATGTAACATGGAAAATGGCAGGGTGGAATTCCTGCAAGATACAGGGTCAAGCCTCACCCAGAATTTCAGGGGACCCCCCCCAAGAACTCTGGGTGAGGGGACAGTTTGAATGCAGTTAGACAGTTGGTTCCTGGGGGTTGAGGTGAGCAGATCTCTCTGCTTGCTGTTCCCGGTTTTGGGATTGCTTTAGAGGCCATCTGTGGCAATAGCCATTTTGGTTCTTCTTTGCAGTTTGCCTGTTTAGCTGAACTAGACCTTTCTAGCAACAGCATAATTGTCATTTAGTTATTTAGATTTTGAAGTGATAATTATAAGCTTTGAGGACAAGCTAACAAGCTATATATATATATATATA
>NW_025376705.1:0-1304 GCF_016433145.1 Gracilinanus agilis
GCAGAGTATTATGTGCCCAAAGGGGAACCAAGGGCCTGGAAAACAGAACTTGGGCTCCCGAAGACCAACGAAGACTCCTGGTTCAGGCACACCTTAGGGGAAAGCCTTGGAAGATGCCCCTCTTTGACTCCAGGCTTCCTACTTGGGCAGCCCCGAAGAGCGGCAGCTGGCTCCCAGGAGACCCTGCCAGCGGACAGCCCCCAGCCCTCCGCTCTGACTCGGAAGGGTCAACAGAGAGGAAACACTCCCTGGGCCGCGGAAGGCCCCGAGAGAGTACAAGGAGAACTAATGACATCTGAGAGCCCCCAGCTCCCCAAACCGGTCTCCCCAGCTTCAGACAAAGGAGACATGAAGTCCGCCCCGCTCCCCTTTCAGCCCGAGAGAGAGACTTCTTCTAAAAAGGCTGTGAAAGCGGATCCCGGCCCTGGATGGATTTCAAATGGATTCTCTCTAGTCACTGGGCGAGAATGGCCTCACTTCTTTCCTTGTCTTAAGAAGGGAAAGGTGGCTGTGGCTGTGGGCCCTCCTGGAGGGTGGGAGGGATATTTCCCTGTCTCCCCATCCTCATGGGGTGGGTAATTGTGCATGACAGATGGCTCATTTCTATGGTAAGCTGCTCCTGGCTTAGAAAGGAATCATAGAACTCAATTACCCACATGAATCATCCAACGCCACCCAGCCACGGGGTCCACCAATGAAGAAGTCCATTCCTGATCTCAGGGGGCCCCAGCCTAATTTGATATTCATTACAAGCCTATGATACAGTGACCGCCAAAGGTTCTCTTAGCTCCTCAGAGCAGGAGGTTAATGAAGCAGATTTGGTCCTCATGGGGATCATGGATTCATAGATTTCTAGAGGGAGTTGAAAGGGGTTTTAGGGATCATCTTCTTCAACCCCTTCATTTTACAGATAAAAGAAACCGAGACCCAGAGGAGGTCAGAGACTTGTCCAAGGTCACATAGATATTAAGTAGCAGAGTGGGGATTTGAACACAGGTCTCCTAACTCAAAAATTAACACTCTTTCCACTATACCTGGATAGAATCAGAAGATCATGGCATCATAACCCTTAAGGAGGAAATACTCCAACCCCTTCATTTATTCTGTTGCAAAGAACCTTTTCCTGGCTCCAAAGTAAGCATCTCAGAATTTCATTTACCTTGGTTACAGGTAAAAAAGACTGGCAAGAGAATATGATGGCCACTAATAGGGACACAGGAGAGCACCTCTGAGTTATGAAGCAATAGGGAAGGAGGAAGGAAGGAAGGAAGGAAGGAAGGAAGGAAGGAAGGAAGGAAGGAAGG
>NW_025376706.1:0-6155 GCF_016433145.1 Gracilinanus agilis
CCCCCGCCACCTTCCTAGCCGCAAGATCTCCGGGTTCGGATGACTCGGACCGTCAGACAGGTCTGCCCTGCCCTCGGACTGCCCAGGCAGGGGCCAGGGCACTTGGCCCCCTTACGGTGGGAAAACGCCAGGGATTGGGGGAAATCCGAGCAGCACCTCCCGGGTTTGGGTGGCTAGATTTCAACCAGGAATGTGACAGCCTCACAGCAGCTGTGTCCTGCCTAAAAGGAGCTCTATTTAAAATCTTTCAACAGCTGAACAGCATCGAGGAACCCCTCCCATCAACTCCCCAGCACCACCGACCTCTCTCCCAGCAAACCCCCGCCGCGTCCGCACCCCCCCCAATAATTTTTTTTAAATCCAAGCCACAGAATGGACATGGGGACACACACACACACACACACACACACACACACACACTTCAAAAATCCAATCGGATCGTTAGCCTTCCAGAACGAAGGAGGGTAACTGGGGAGCCATACACGGGATCAGACAGAAGCCCACCTTCCTCCTACCCCACTCGCTCGGAGGAGGAAACTCCCACCTCCCGGAGTCCCCTCGGCAAGAGAGAAGCCCCCTCCTACCTGCGTGGATCTGAGCTACAGGGGAAAGACCGAACCAACCCGGCAAACAAGACTCAAGAGGCTGGTCCCTTGCCGAAGCCATCCTCGTTCCCTTCCTCCTGCGGGCAAACATCTTTTTTTTCCTCCCTGGGAGATCGGAGACGGGCTGAAGATGGGCAGAGTTGGGGAGTGGGGGGTGATGAGCCAGGCTCCCGCTGGCACTGGCTTGCCATTGCTGTCTGCATGCTTAAGAGATGACAGGAGCCTCGGAGACAGAAAAGGCAAAGACAATGTGGGTGATGCAAAGTGAGGCTGGGCTGCTTTTCTTTGGTAACTAACACCTGTAGCCATTTTTGTTGGGGGAATGTTTACAAGGCACTAAACTGGCTGATTCTGAGTCCCCTCTCCGCGAGTGAGGGAGGCACTGTTTCATTCTGCTGGGTATTTGCACCAATCCACCAAGGCAGCTACAGCCACCATACTTTACTATTCCCCACAAGTCTCAGAGGAGAGAGGACAAGATTAGAAACTTGGGAGGCAGGGGAAGGAGAGGGAGAGGGACAGAAGGGCTTCGGAGAGATTTTAGGGAAGTGCCCTTCCACAGACGTTTCTATCTTCTGCTCACCTTGGGGAAATGGAGAGAAAGCGATGGAGTGGAGGCGGGAGGTTGGTGGGGTGGGATGGGAATAGCGGGGACAGGCAAACACATCACATCAAGGCAGAGTGTATGTAATTAATTGGTGTGTTAAGCAGCACGTTTATGCTTTAGTACAAATGAGCCTGGAGGAAAAAAATGATTTCTCAGAAGGGGTTCTTTAATCCTACCTGATACTGCATCTGAAAAACAGAGAAAGTGTTGGGGTGGGGGTGAGTTCTCCTAAGGAAAAGGAATTCTCCCTCGATTTAGAAAGGAAGTTAACAGTGTTGAGACATACAACTAGAAAAAATGCCTCTCCTCACCCCTCTCTGCCTCTCTCCTGCTACCTACATTCCTGCCTCCTTTTGTTAAAGGGATAAAGAGAAACCGAAGCCCCTACCTTTGAGTATAACCCCCAAGAGAGCTCGGTCTCTATCACCATAACAACAATGCCAAACATCCCAAAAATCAAAGCATAGTCACTCAGCCGTTTCCTCTTTTCAAACAAGGCTCTCCTGTGTCCCAGTTTATAGCCGATATTTTGGTTTTTCCTTTTATTGGCCTTGGGGAAGGTGCTGATGCTGCTGGTGCCAGAGTGCTGGTGGTTGTGGGTGGTATTTGGATGATGGAGCAGGGTCTGATTGGAATGGTGATCCTCCCGGGAAGAGATGACAATCTCGGGTGGATTGCTGGAGCTGAAGATCTGGAGGGGTTGGCTTTCAGGCTCAGACTCTATAAGGTTCCTCCTAGAGGCACTTAGCCTGCTCAAGGGTTTCATCACCCCACCACTGTACTTGCACGAGCTCATGGCTATCTCCGTGAAAGGGTTGCTATCTCTCCTGTGGACCAGTGGGCTCGCCTGTCTATGCTTGCAGCCTCCTCCGGCCCCACTTGTAGCTGTTGAACTTGGAGAATGGCCAACCAAGTGGTCATTCAGATTGAGCTGGCTGCCTTGCCTAGAGGAAGGGTGGAGGATGATGGTAGAGTTGGAGGAAGGTGGGGCCCTGAAAGCAGTGGGAGAAGAGTGAAGCAGGCTGTGATGGAGAGGTTGGCTCTGGAGTTGGTTGAGCTGGGTGAGGGGCCTTGAAGACTGGGGTGCCGGTGGTGGGGGTGGCTGCTGCTGCTGCTGCTGGGGGGCCAGGGCTGCCGGAGCCGGTGGTGGTGGTGGCTGTTGAGGCTGCTGCTGTTGCTGCTGCTGCTGTTGCTGTTGCTGCTGCTGCTGCTGCTGTTGCTCATCCCCCGAAGATGGACAGGGACACTTGAGGTCTTCGTCCAAGTCTCCCACCCCAGAGTCATGGAAGTGCCCAGAAGTGTCCATCTTGGGGTTTGGTTGGATTCCCTTCCACAAACCCCCCACCCCAATTCTGCTCTCTCTCAGGAGATTTCCTCAAAGAAAGACTGGCATCGGAGAGCCCAAGCCAGAGAGTGTCTTGGCTCTGATCCTCTTTTCTTTGGCTTGGTTCGGTTCTCTGGGGCTGACTAGAGTCCGGATGCTGCCAGTCAAGAATGCATTGTAGTGGGAAGGGGAGGAAGAGGAGCTGGGGTGGGGGGGAAGAACTCTGCCTCTGGAGGTGGTCTTTAGAAGAGTCTCAGGCAAGGGTCAGCTCCACTCGGCTGAGGCTCAATAGCCTTCCTCTCCTTCTCCTCCTTCCACTGTTATATTGTAAGCCAAACCCACTTATTAGCAGCTGGTCTCATTGGCTTGGCTTAACTCTCCAACCACATCCTAACAACGCCCCCTCCACAACGCTCCTCCTGAAGAGGAGGTTCTCCCAGCCCCAGCCCACAGAGAGGGTGCACAGGCTGGAGGCTGCGCAGAGCCCTGGGAGTTGTAGTTTTTCCTGCCTGACGTCTGAAGCAGCTGCCTTCTTCCCTGCTGACAGGTACAAGGAATCTAGCGACCCCAGAGGAATACGGGACACCGAAGGCCTAGCAAGAGAGGGAAGAGGGCCAGAAGGCTGGGACGGGGGGTGGGGGGGATTCCATGAGAGGGGATGTGGGGGAGGGAGGCTAGATGGAAAGTTCCATTCATGCAGACTTATATTGGTAGCACTAGAACAGACTCTGGGTAGCCTTCATCTAATGGACTTCTCCGCCCCACCCCATCCCCGCCTCAGTTTCCACATCTGTAAAATGAAGGGATTGGAACAGATGAGAGAATCATAGCATCTCAGAGTTGGCAGGATGTTCAGAGGCCAACCTGTACCTGAAAAGGAATCCCTCCCCTTCCGTGGAAAGATGAAGAAACTAAAGGTCAGGATATGAAGTGACTTGACAAGCACCTAGCCCAGGGTTTCATTCATAGTAAACTCTTAATAAATGCTTGTTGATTAGCTTTCCAAGATCAGAGAGAGACAGAGACAGGCAGAGACAGAGAGATGAAGGGAGGGAGGGAAGGAAGGAGGAAGGAAGGAAAAGAAAAAGAGGGAGGGGGGAGGGAAAGAGGAAGAGACAGAGACAGAGACCCAGAACTCCAGGCTCCTAGCAGCACCTAGGAGAACTGCTCAGACCCATGCAGAAGTCAGAATAAAGAAGTAGGACAGTGTCTCCCAGAAGCAAACGTGGTCCTTACTACAGGTGATCCTGGCTCCCTAGCCCTGGCACCATAGGAAAGGGAAGACCAAGAAAGCAGAAGCCTCCCTGCTGCTCACTTCCCTCCAGTTGCCCCCTGGGACCCTGAGAAGAGGGGCTATAAACAGCTGCCAGGCTTCTGAGCTCAGCATAATCATCAACTATTTATGAACTACCTACTGTGCACAGGGTCCTATTCTGGAGGCTTAGGGAGTCATAAAGAAATGGACCAATAGTGGGATTCATGCCCATCTGAAATGAAAGTCCATTTATTTGGGAAAAGGTCTAGTTTCCCATGACTTTTGCCTCCCTTCTGCCACCCTCCCACTCTCCAGTCCTTGACCTCATTAGTGCTCCTCTCTCTGCACACCCAGTGGAAGGACAGTTGAACCCAGCCTATTTTGCTTCTTCGGAGAAGCTTTGGGGTGCAGGTTGCAGTGGGAGGAGGGTTAGAGCAACTGCCTAAAATGATGTTTCTGGACTGTATGTATATATTGATTATCCAGAATCTTCCCTTAATTTTATTAAAGCAGATAATTGAGAACAGAAGATTACTTGCAGAAAAAAAGCTATAATTTTAAAAGTCAGCAAATCGGGAAGCAAAGTAGTAACATGAGGAGACTTCTTATATGAAATGAGGTAGATTGAAATTAGTCAGACCAGAAATGCTACATACACAATAGCTATGATAATGTGAGAATACTAAAGGAAGTTGAAATCTGAGCTACTAATCTTAGACAATGCCCTCCCCCCCAAAAAAAACATATATGTATATACATATATATATACATATATATATAATGAAAGATCTAGGAGGGAACAACGAGGACATCATGTTATATGCATTGTCAAATGTAGACACTAGGAGCATCGAGGTGGCACAGCGAATAATGCCAGGCCTGGAGTCAGGAGGACCTGGGTTCAAATATGGCCTCAGACACTTCCTACCTAGGTGACCCTGTCCGAGTCACTTAACCCCATTGCCTAGCCCTTACCACTCTTCTGCCTTGGAACTGATACTTAGTATTGGTTCTAAAAGAAAAGATAATGGTCTGTTGTTTTGTTTTGGTTTTTATTTATCTTGTTCTGGTCACCAGTATCATAACCTCAACTCTTCCTCTTATTAACTGTGTGCCCTTGAGAAGTTTCTTCACTTCTCAGGAGCAAAGAATGCTCCTCTGTGATAAGAAGGAATTGTATTCTAGGCTTCCCTCTAGGTCCTATGATCCCAGTTATTTAAAGATCAACACACTCCTCTTTGGGCACACCTCATACATATTGCCAATGTGTGCATACACCCAGAATGATGCCTTATAAAGCCAGGAACAGATTCTGTTTCATTTACCTCTCAGATTTCAAACTTGAGCTTTTTAAAACTTCCATGAGAGACAACTTGACATCATACTGACCTGTCAGTCAAGCCTGGCCTCAGACATATATTGGCTGTGTGACCTTGGGTAAGTCATTAAACCTCCTAGTTCTCCAGACATGAGACTCTAAGTTAGAGAGAAGGTGCCAAGTACATTTATAAAGGAAGTCCATCCACAGAAGCCCCTTCATTTAGTCATATCCAACTCTATGTGACCTCTTTTTGATGATTTACCATTTTCTTCTCCAGTGGATTAAGGCAAACAGAAGTTAAGTGACTTGCCCAAGATCATACAACTGGTAAGAATGTGACGGCAGATTTTTTTTAACCCTTACTCTCTGTCCTAGTAACAACTCTAAAGGAATTGTCCTAGGGCTAGGAAAATGGGTGTTATGTGACTTGTCCAGGGTCCCACAGCTAGGAAGTGTCTGAGGCCAGATTTGACTCCAGATCCTCCCATCTCCAAGTCTGGCACTCTATCCACTGTGCCACCTCATTGGCCCCTTGAGGCCAGATTTGAACTCAGGTCTTCCTGACTTCATGCACAGTACTTTATCCATTGCACCACCTAGCTGCCTCATCAATAAATGATTATTCCTGGTATTAATAACAAGTATATCAATATCAAGATTAGCAATAGTTTCCAGCACTTGCTAATTCAGGGTCAGTTTCAGGGAAGAGAAACCATCCTGTACCTCCCTGTTCTTCCCTAAGACTGCCTTCCTTTGTGTCTCAGAAAGGATGGGGACTAGAAGATGTCTAAGGTGCAGTACTACCTCTTAAGAGAGTCTTGGACTTTGCTGCCCAGCACCATTAGTACCTGGATTTGGATTGTTCTGTCATCCAGTCAATAATCATTTTTAAGCACCTACTATGTGCCAGGCACTATGCTAAGCACAAAAGATAATGATAATGATAATAATGATAATAATAATAATAATGATAATAATAATAATAATAGGAAGAAGAAGAAGAAGAAGAAGAAGAAGAAGAAGAAGAAGAAGAAGAAGAAGAA
>NW_025376707.1:0-1913 GCF_016433145.1 Gracilinanus agilis
ATATTGGTGTTATATATTAATGGTATATATATATAATATATACAAATATTATATAATATAAATAACAATTATATAAATATATGTTTATGTTATATATTAATAATATACACATATTAATATATGCATATTATTATATAACATAAGTAATAATTATATTTAAAAAAACCTCCTAGGGTTGTTGTGAGGATCAAATGAGATATTTAATAAAGCTCTGAGCACACTGCCTGACACATAGTAGGTGCTCAATAAATGGTGTATTTATGAATAGATCACCCTGAAATTATAGGAAAAATAATTCCACAGGAAGCAAAATATGGGCAACGTGTTTCAATATCTTAAGAAGAATATATCAAAAGAACAGGTATTTTTCTGAATTGTTTCTATGTAGCATCCTCACAAATATTTATACTTTGGTAACGGTGGAGAAAAGTGTTTCACTCATATGTAATACACATTTTTATGTGGATACTTTACATTGTTTTACATAATGAACATAAAAGTAAATCCAAAGAAATGAATTATCCTGGAAACTGTTGCAGAATGTTATATTACATATCACCTTTTCCATTAGAAAAACAAATGCAGTTCCCTTAAAATATTTCAGTGCTTAACTTAAGGAATGTTACTAAGAAGGCCACTCAGTAGTATGCTTTGAAGTCATCAACCAAAAATACCTCATCTGCAAAGGAGGAAAACAATTTAATGGGCACACCATTGGTAAAGCTTATTCTTTTGGTCAATTGATTGCTTTTCTGGTGCTGATCTCCACCGCAGCCCTACACCCTTCACCCAATACTCCCATTCCTAGTTGTGACTGGCAGCTTTCATTTGAGACAGCTGGATGTAGTTAGGCAACAGTCAGAGGCCACGAAATGAAATTAAGCTAATTGGCCTGTACACAGATATGACCTCATTAACACTAAGCACTAGCCAACTGAGCTAAGCAGTCCTAGGCTAACCCTTAATGATGGGTAACTAGAATAAATAAATTGTGAATGGACAAGCGGTTGTTCTAGAGAACTATGGTTCAAGAAAGCATTTACTAAGAATTTCTCAGACTTGAAAAAAGTGTTACAGAATATAAAAACATGAGTTAATTTGACCTTTATACAGTCACAAATGGCTAAGGATAGGATTCAGTGTATTAATAGGAAGCCAGTTTGCTTGTCTACCAAAGCAAGTCTTTGTGAATTCTCTTGTATGCAATTATCTGGGAATTTTTACTTTCTAAATGTTAAGGTACAGATGCATACACTCAATGGGGACTCAGTCATTGCTGTGTGGGGATACTATTAGAATAAATAATAAATTAAAATAGTTTTACCCATTGCACAAAGACAGCTGTACTAGGGAAACACAACAGAATTAAGGAAGAATAAACTAAATATACAAGGTTTCTTCTCTTTAAAATGTGTTTTCATTCAGAAAGAGATTACCAGATCAAAGTTACACTGAAACTGAGCATCTTAATGAGTAAATGCTTAGTAAAAAGAAACAATTAGGATTCTTAAGTTGTCTACAAGACAAAAGTGTTTTGTTTCTGTTGTATAATGATCATTCTAAAGAAGGATTTCTCATGGCTGCAGGAAGAATGTCATAAAAAGGATCTTATCCCAAGATAAGTACCGTAACATAATAGTTGTAGAGGCTTGTAGATGGCCCCAGAGATATGGCATTAAACCTGGAATTAGGAAGCCCTGAATTCAAATCCCACCTCAGAAGACACCTACTAGCTAACTGATATTGGGCAAGTCACTTAATCTTTATCAGAATCAGTTTTCTCACCTATAAAATTGGATAATCATAGCACCTACTTTACTTGGTTGTGAACATTAAACAACATACAACATCTTGAAAACCTTAAAGCACAATAAAACTATTTTTACCATTATTTACAGGATATATATATATAT
>NW_025376708.1:0-4595 GCF_016433145.1 Gracilinanus agilis
AAGGAAGGAAGGAAGGAGAAAGAAAAAAAGATCAAAGAAAGAAAAAACTGAAAGGAAGAAAACTGAAAGGAAAGAAGAAAAAAGAAAGGAAGAGAGAAAGAATGGAAGGAAGAAGAAGGAAGGAAAGAAGGATAGACAGAAACATGGAAGGAAACAAGAAAAAAGAAAGGAATGATAGAAGGGAGGGAAAGAAGAAGAAGGAAGGCAGGCTGGCATTTCTTTGTGCAGATGGAAATGAAAAGGATCGACTAAACAAATTTGCTGAACAAAAATACCACTGGAGAAACATGTCAAAAACCTCTGACCTTTGCAGTCACCTCAATAGGTTGAGATAGTATTTAAAAGAAAGGTTGCAGGCACATGTTCCTTAAAAGTCTCCTAAGTAATTCAGAATTTTCTCAATCAATATCTTTGCTTAAATGAAAGGAAATCATTTTATTTGCTACTTGTAGGTCACAATAGTAATTTAACCAAATTAAAAGAACTACTAAAAGGAAAATGTGCTTGCAGCTTTTCTCCTAAATGCTATCTCTCATCCTTTGGAGGTGACTGCACAGATCACTTTGGTTGCTGAAGTGTTTCTCTAGTGGCCTTTTTTCTCAGCAAATTTGTTTTTGTTATTTTAAAGCCTCTTGCCTTGACCTAACATTTCAAGTCACTCATCCCTATCCGTATCCAAGAAGCAACATCAACAGCAAATGTTAAGTTGTTTATATATCCCTAGTATTCACTGGGTATAAAAATATTCCCAGGAAAATGTTGACAAAGGATCTTGGCTAAGTATTTGCAGATTAAATGCTTAACATCATGAGTTATACAGTCAATCAAGTTACTAGTTGAGCTACTATACTGTCAAAAATATATATGCTTTGCATGACCAAACTAGAGAGGAAATCTTTTTTTGTATAATCTCAGAATCTGAAGGGAATTCAGTGAACATTTTATTTGACCCTTACATGAAAAAGAATTTCCTCTTTATAGATTCAAAAAATGGACAACACACCTCTGCCTCTTGAAAGGCCCAAAGACCTCATGAAAAGCTCACATAGAACTCCACTTAAAAGGAGAGATTTTCTCTTAATTGTTAGTGCCCCTTTCCCCTATTATTACTTTGTATAGATTTACTTATCTGAATATTAGTTGTGTTCCACCACGCCTTCCACCTTTGTTGTTTTTTAGTCATTTTTTCAGTCATATCCAAATCTTCATGACTCTATGTAGGGTTTCCTTGGAAAAGAATGGTTTGCATTTCTTTCTCTATCCTGTTTTACAAGATGAAGAAACTGAGGCAAATGGGTTAAGTGACTTGTCCAGGGTTACATCGCTAGGAAGTGTCTAAGCCTAGATCTGAACTCAGGAAGATGCATCTTTCTGACTACAGGACCAGCATTTTATCCACAGTGCCACTTAACTGCTCCCCAATAGCAGAAGGTAAATTCCTTGAGGGCAGAGACCATTTTTTTCAGTTTTATCTTTATATTCCTAGCATCTAGCACAAAGGGCCAGCAAAGAGGCATTAAATAAATATTTATTTGACTAAATCAAAGTCATTTGGTAATGATATTGACTATGAAGATTGGTTCTTATTAGATAATAAAAGATCTAGTCACAAACTAGATTCATACCATGCTCCTATGCTCCAGCCTGGGTTACCTAATCTCCCACCAGTGCTTCTGATTGGTGAGACTGTATCATTTCTAGTCTGGCTAGGACCCACAAAAAAATGCTACTTCCTGACTTTCTTCATGCCCTTCTCCCTCCTTCTTGACTTCACCCCCAATGAATTAATGCACATTGCCTCCTATCTCCAGCTGCAGGAACAACAACAAAACTAAGATTAACATTTTGGAAAGGACATGTCAATCATCTCTTCATGACTTCACTCACCATTCTTGTGACTTTGCTGACCAAAGTATCTCTTCCTGGCTACCATTCCTTTTTTATGTATTATCTTCTCCCATTAGAATGTAAGCCCATGGAGGGCAGGAACACTTCTACTTTTTGCTTATTTTTATATCCGCAGCACTTGGCAAAGTATTAGCCACCTGGTAATTACTTAATAAATGCTCTTTCATTCATTTATTCACTCATGTGAATTAGGAAAATGCGAGTGCTACTGAGTGGTAGTAATAATTAATCAACTTAAGTGAATCGTGCTTTTAGTCAATAAAGTAAAAACAAGATATTCATTAATGAATTAACTAATATATTTTCTGTTTAAACATAGTAGTACACATTTGAGAATGTTAGGATTACAAACCTGACAAATTGTGATCAAAACTTGCTTTGAATTTTTTTCTTCCTTGGCTCCTGGATATATATTCTCCAAATCTTGTAATTAGAAGCTCTCATTTTGGAGAAGGCTTCCAAGTTCAGGGATACTGTTTATTGCAAGAGAACTACATGTACTATAACTAATTTGCATGATAAATAACACTGTGCTCTAGGCTAAAAAATTTGATGTTTCTTTGTAATCCTGTGTACTTAAATTTATGAATCTAATCATATTCTTCTGAGGTGTGATCCATAGGCTTTACCAGACTGCCAAAAGGCCACATGATAGAAAAATGTTAAGAATTTCAACTCCAGTGAATGCCCTTCCTTTGAAAAATTCATTGATTTTTATTCTACTTCTATTGGATCTGCCCACCCTTGAACAATAAATATTTATCCAATGATTTAAATCAAACTTTATTTGTGTAAAACATGTTTTATAATTATATTTGTATAGTTCCTTGGTTTGTTTTAGCAGGTAGGAATTTCATTCTATCTATGGTTACTTAAGTGGGTTATCTTTTGCTATCTCTTCTTGCAGAATTTTCCTAGTGATATAGAGAAATGCTTATGTTTTATGTGGATTTATTTTATATTCTGCTATTTTGTTAAAATTATTTATAGTTTCTTTTTTTGAATGTTTTAAAAATAGATTTCGTTTTTATATCACATTCACTTCAGAATATATTCTCTCTTCTACCAGGTGAGCAAACTTTGTAAGAAGGAATAAGAAAGAGGAAAAAAAATAGTTCAATAAAATCAAATAGTATATTGACCATATATGACTGGAAGTCTATAGTGCATTCCATACCAATAATCCCCTCCTTTTTCAATGAAGAGAGGTGAGTTCTGTTTCAAATTATCGATAATTTCAACTAATTTTTAGTTCAATCTTTAATATTTTTCATGTATGCCATCATATCATCTTTGAAAAGAGATGACTTGATTATTACCTCTTTGCCCATTCTAATTCTTTCAATTTCTTTTGCTTCTTTTATTGACATTGCTAGCATTTCTAATTCAATATTAAGAAATATTGGTGATAATGGAATCTTTGTTTCACTCCTGATTTCATGGGGAAAACTTCGAATTTAACCTCATTATAGATAATGTTTGACAATGATTTTAGGCGTTCATTTCTTAACATTCTAAGAAAAAATCCATTTATACCTATGCTTTAAAGAGTTTATCTGTGGTGGTTTGGAAAATTGGATAAATTATTTGAAACGTAGTTTCCTACTGTGTGCTTAAGAGGTCCTTTAATAAACTGATAAAGAAATGGATAAACAGTGCCTCATTTTATATGAATCATCAGATTTATAAACAAGGAGTTGAATGTTTGTTGAAAGTACGAGCCATTGTCAGGGTGGAGGAAAAGGAAATAGAAGGCAGTTAAAGAGGGATTCCTCCACATGCTTCTATATTTAGATAACATTTTCCTAAATACTTCAGAGCCTTCTAAATAAGATCTATGACCACTCATAAAGTGGTATTGACTAGAGAAGAACAGACTGGATTGCCTTTGACTGAATTTCTTTTAATGACCCCCAAGTTCCTTTTTGAAACAAAGGCATATTTCCTTAATATTAGTTCTGTATTGTTGTGTGGTTGTAAATAAGAGGACATCAAAATTTCTGAAGTATCCCCATACATAACTTCTTTTATCAAAGTATAAAAGACAAGCTTTTTAATAGCAAAAGCTTTGCATAAAATAATGACCAAACTAGTTCATATATCTGTCCATCATATGCTCTTTATACATGTTAATGTGGAATTGAACCTTATCTTCCTTAACCCATTTCCTTAAACTCTCTAAAATTAGATCTAGAAAAGAAAACTTAAGTGGTTGTAATAAGACTATGCATGGCAGGCAAGAAGTATGGAGTGATGGAAAATTGAAGGTGTGGAAGAATGGACAATAGGTGGGCCTGTGGATAGATCCTTGCATCTGAAGATGGGAAAATTTGAATTAAGATACTCACTAGGTGTGTGACCTTGAGCAACCTAATCTCTGTTTGCCTTAATTTCCTCATCTGTATAATGAAGACAATGAACACCTAGCTCAAGAGATGTTTATGGGAATAAAATGAAAATATTTGTACAGTTCTTTGCAAATCTTTAAATGTTACATAAATGCTATCATTATTTAGTTTCAGAGGGCTTTTACATTACATTAAGAGCATATAATGATGTTATAGTTTTATCATCATATATTTAGTGCTAATCAAATATTTTCATTACTAATATAGTTTTATAAATATCAATATATTCATCTTCTATTCCCTCCCTCCCTTCCTCCCTTCCTTCCTTCCTCCCTTCCT
>NW_025376709.1:0-2485 GCF_016433145.1 Gracilinanus agilis
GAGAGAGAGAGAGAGAGAGAGAGAGAGAGAGAGAGAGAGATAGTGAAGCACAAATTGGAAAGATGGTTATTTTTGGAGGCAGAGTACCTGAATTCAAATCCTAATAAGATGTATGGCCTTGAGCAAAGTTCTAGGCAGAGCTATAATGAAGGAACTATGACTTGAATTTCACTCCAGGCAGCCAAAATGTAGAGATTGCTGACAGCATTTGCACTGCTTTTATGATCATAAACAACTAAATTTGGAAAAAATTATTTAAAATAGGAAATTGTATCACATGGTAGATATCATCCTGGTCCTACATTTTTCCCCACAGGCCCTCATAGGGTCTCATGGAAACCAATTCCCTAGTATCTTTGTCTCCCCACCATGGGAGGATTCCTACTGTGGGAACTTATGTTTTGAGGTTCAGTTTGTTTCTTCATTCTTAAATGAATTTACATTAAAAATTGAGTTTGAGGAGAGCTCTCATGGTGTTGAGTTGCCAAAATTGTTAGCAATGGGCTCTGCTTTTGGGCCTTGGTTTCCTGACCTGTAAAATGAAAGACTGGGCTAAATTATGTTTAACATTCTTCCTCTATGAAAGTAATAACTGATTTTCTGGGGATTTAGCATTATAACTAAACATTACTGAAATTGAAGTTATTTTTTCAGTCTGGAGAAAAAAATCCTCAAGTCTTGACTATAGAGGATATTTTGCTAGCTGAAAAGTTGTCTTGCAGCTAGAACTACCATTCAGCTACATTCTTTTTTTGGTTTTAAACGAACTGGGCGTTCAGGGATAAATTGCCACTCAGGTGGTATGTTGGGACTAAAAAGATAGCATAAAAATAACTTCTCACTTGCTTTGGATTTCTTCCTCTCAGAATTTAAAAATTCAGACACTATCACACTTGCTTATGATATGAATAAATTTTTTTTCTGGTTAACTCTGAATATGTTTATACCTTTAGAGGCAGCATGTTGAGGTGGAAAGAGGGCTTTATTTGAAGTCTAAGAATGTGGGTTCAGGGCCTATTCTGCCAGTTACTATCTGTGTGACCTTGGCAAAGTAGCTTATCCCTCTTTGTGCCTTAGTTTCTTCATCTGTAAAAATGACAAATGACTTTATACTTCCTTCCAACTCTAAATCTGTGATCCTCTGATCTCATTTCCCCAACTAAGGTTGTAAATTCCTTGAGGAAAGGGACTATATCTTATTATTCTTCGAATTGCCCACAGGGCCTAGTCCAAGCAATTAATTTCAGTTTTTCCAAAAAATACTCCAGAGAAAAATTCTAAAGTAATTTGGTAACAAGACACAGCAGGATACTGGACATGGAGTCAGGAAGACCTAGATTCAAATCCCACTTCAGACATTTACTAGCTACGTGACGCTGGGCAAGGCAGTTAAATCCCTTTGTGCCTCAGTTTTCTCATGTGTAAAATGAGAAAATTAGACTCATCGATCTCTGTTTTATCCAGCCCTGAATCCATGATCCTACGAGTTCTGGATTGTTTTCCCAATTACTCTCATTATCAGGATATCTGCAAGTCCATCTTTTTTTCAGCCTGCTGATTTATTTACTTAAGTGAATGTCATGGTTCAGAGTCTACTCCTTATTGTTTCATTTAAAAGGGTGAACGCAGGAAGCAAGGAATTATGTTTTCATTGAAGAAATGAGACAAGAGGAAGAGGCTAATTAAACAAAAGGAAGAAAAAAATAAACATGGGCAGCAATTTTGGAATGATCAGATTATGGAAAAATGTTTTGGTCATTTTCACTGACTTTTGCAAATCAAATATGGCCTTCTGACAGTACAGCTACTCGTTGTTAGAAGTATTCTCTGAGTGGTGAAGCCATCACGTATATCTATATGAAGGTCTGGCCTGAGCCAGATCCTTCTGAAGCCAACGACAGGGAGAGGTAAATCCTCAGGAACTAGTTAAGAGGTATTTAATGAGAGCCTGCTGGATCCCAGCTACTGGCCTAAGAGATGGTGATATAAAGAAATGCAAAAATTGTTCCCCAAATTAATGGGGGAGTCAGCATACAAATAATTATGTTTTTTTTTTATTAGCCTGTACCTTAATTTGATGCTTTCACAGACTGTACCAGGATCTTAGAGATCATTGAGACCTTGTGAAAATGGAATTAACTCATCTTTATTCATTCTTTAGACCAGTGGCTCCCAAACTTTTTTGGCCTACCGCCCCCTTTCTAGAAAAAATATTACTTAGCCCCCTGGAAATTAATTTTTTTAATTTTAATAGCAATTAATAGGAAAGATAAATGCACCTGTGGCCATCACTGCCTCCTTGGATCCCTGCAGCACCCACCAGGGGGCGGTGGTGCCCACTTTGGGAATCACTGCTTTAGACTTTAGGAATTTAGGAATGTGTCACCCCACCCAACTTAGAATTAAGTGGGGAGGAGGAAGGTCGATGACCCACATGTGCTAGTAAGTGACAAATCAAAAACAAGTGATTGCCCCCTGGGCAGTC
>NW_025376710.1:0-4004 GCF_016433145.1 Gracilinanus agilis
ATATATATGTTATTTTCAGTAGAAGATTGAATGTAGCAGGTTGAATTGGGGTGAAGAGAAATGAGAAGTAGGAAGATGTGTTGGAAGCCTCTCTCAATAAGCCAGGTGAGAAGTTTGTGAAGGTCTAAAGCAGAGTGTTTGGTATTGGGAATGTCATTAGAAATGAGCAAGATATTGCAAAGTGAGAATTCTTAAGAGTGGATGATTAATTAGATTTTTGGAAGGTGAAACAGGTCTGAGTGGGCAGGAAAATAAAATGCCCTAGCAGTTTGCAACTTGTTCTGATTTTAAGGAGCATTAGTTTCACTGAGACTGGCCACCTTTTTTGATTAAGTAGGTCACTGGTTTTCATCATCCTCTGAAAAAGGTGAAAAGACCAATGGCATAAGTAGACAGGTTCTGCTCTTGAATGTACAATTTTCATTGAAAGAAAATGAAATGGGCTTTCCAGTCAGTAGGAATTCAGTAAGAACAAAAATTAAGTCTTACTTAATTAAAATAATTTAATATAATGCTGTACTACAGGAATGTTCTTTATTTGGTAAAAAGTTACTGTTCATCAAAATATTGTAAGTAGCCTGACAATTTTAGCTTCAGTTCTTGGATTTTTTTCAGGCTGCAAAGATGAGAAACAGAACACTGGAGGTCATTTACTTACTTTGAAAACAAGTTTTCTAATCCATGAATTTACTTTTTTTTGTTATTTTTTCCCAGATTACATTGATATAATTTTTAATATTTTTTCTGAAATTTTGCATTCCATGTTCTCTCTCTCCCTGCCTTACACTTCGCCATTCTCTAAGAAGGCAGGTAATATGATATAGGATGTACATATATCATCATACGAAAATAATTCTACTTTAGTCATGTTGTAAAAAAAAGATATATTTTGTTTACACTAGATAAAAATTCATTGGGGGAAAAAAGTGAAGAATGGTATGCTTCCATCTGCATTTAGACTCCATTGGTTTCTTCTATGGCAATGGATATCCTTTTTCATTGTGAGTTCCAAGAATCTGTCTTGGATCTTTGCCTTGTTGATAATAATTAAGTTATTCAGAGTTGATCATCACATATTATTGTTGCTACTGTGTAACTATATTGCCCTAATTCTTCTAACTTCACTTTGTACCAGTTCATATAATTCTTTCCAGGTTAAATCTGTGATCTTCCTGATATATTATTCTAGACCAGTGATGGGCAAACTATGGCCTGTTGGCCAGATGTAACACCTGAAATGTTCTATCTGGCCGTGCGACATTACTCCTAATCTGAGGAATGCAGAGAGTAGGATACAATACAATGAAACTTCGAAAGAGTTGCCTTAGAAACCAGCTGACAGATGAGCATTTCCTTTCCTTTGGCCACCTCTTTAAAAATTTTGCCCATCACTGTCCTAGACCATTTAATTTATAGTTGAATAGGGACAGGTAGTGGATAAAGAGCAAGGCTGAGAAACAAGAAGGGCTGGGTTCAAATCTGTCCTCAGACAATTCCTAACTGGGTGACCCTGAGGAAGTCACTTAACCCCCTTTGCCTAGCCCTCATCACTCTTCAGCCTTGGAACTAATACTTAGTATGGATTCTAAGACAGAAGGTATTGGTTTTCAAAAATATGTGAGGTTGAATAATCATGAAAACAATGAAAGCTTACATATCCATATTACTTTGAGATTTGTTTATTTTTATTTTCCTTTTTTCCCAACAATCCTTGATGTATATACTAGAGGTGTTTTGAGCGCTGGATCTGCTGTCAGAAGACGGTTTGAATTCTGGCTCTGATCTTAATCTCGTACATGAACTTGGGCAATCTAACCCTTTAGATTTCAGTTTCCTCATTAGGAAAATGAAGGAATGGGACTTAATGAAGAACAAAGTTCTTTCTAAATACAAATCTTCAGTTCTATGACACCCATCTTGCAGATGAGGAAACTAGGGCTCAGAAAAGTTAAAGCCAAAATCTCTACCAGAGGATTGAGTATAACTGTGGCTTGGTTGCAGGTCCCTTGGCCTCAAATCCAAAGATTGATCAGTGGAGCTTTTTATAGGAAATTCTTGAGGAGTGAAGAAATTGGACAGATAACGTAACCATGCGGATGATGTGAGCTTTTAATTAGTAACTGCTTTCTGTGTGTTTAATGAAAAAGAGGTGGGATATAGGAGTATCTCCATCTTTTTTGGAGAGAATGACTAATTTTTATTTTTTTCAAAACATTGAAATAATTGGAAACCTATAGAGGAAGGGCAAATAAGTCATTCAGAGTGGGTAAGGGCAAACAGGTCCTATTTGGAAAGAAGAGATGTTGGTTACTTTAGGCCATAGTTCTGTCCAATTGAATAGAGTTATATATGGAGCTGCTACTCTGACATTCCAGTTTATTCATTCATTCATTCACTCACTCATTCAATGAACATTAACTAAGCACCTGCTGTGTGAAGAAAGCTAGATTAGGTACTACAAGGAGAAATTTATATAAGATTGAATTTTTGCCCTTAAAAAGTGTGCAGTTCAGGAAGGCGACAGGATACCAACATAATTAAGTAAAACATAGATTCATAGTTTTATGTAGCTTAGAACCAGAAGGGACCTACAGGCATATATCTTAATCTTATTACTCTAATGTGATATTATGGCACTTGGCATAGTGCCTAGAACATAACAGGTACTATGTTAATATTTATTTCTTCTCTTTCTCCTTCTCTTAATCTCTACATTTGACAGAAGAGAAAACTGAGGCCAAGAGAAGTGACATGACATCCTCAATGTTAAACTGGTAATCAGTGGCACATCCAGGATTCTAGACCAGACTTTATGACTTCTCTTCTAATGTTCTGGATGCAATATGAGCATCTAGGGAGCCCTCCTATATAGGTATTTATAGAATATGCTTAGATCGAGGAACCTAAACTCTAAAATATTCTGGAAAAAAAAATTCTTACCTCTCTCTAATTGTAGAATATAGTGATACCAGGAAGAGGATGCCTACACTTTTCACCTCCTTGTGTCTCTCCATCTAGTGCACTGAAGTCTGAGGGATATTTGCATTTTTAGCATTTGGAATTTTAGCATTATAAGAACCCACTTTAAAATGTAGGCTTTAGTGGCCTCATTGCAAAAAAAAAAAAAAAAAAAAAAAAAAGGGAAATCTTAATCTATTTTCTGCCTTAGAAAACATAGTATAAGAAGGTGATAGAGAACTAGTGTGGGAATCAGAAAAGGCCCTGATTTGAATTCAATTATTGATATTGACTAGTGGCATGAATGATGTGGGCAAGTGACTTAAATTTTCTGAGTCCTAATCTGATCCCTAGGATTTGGTAATTCTTATAGGTGGAGGGAACTCCGTAGTTTAAGGAAATCATAGCTAGTTTATGCTTTCCTTTGCCTGAGAAGAGTTGTTCTGAAATTACTACTTATAAAAACCAAGTTAAAGATGAATGGCATGATTATTGTTATTTATTTATTTATTTTTAGGTTTTTTTTTTCCCCATGGTTACATGAGTCATGTTCTTTCCCTCTCCTCTTCCCTCCCCACTCCTAGAGCTGACTAGCAATTCCACTGGGTTATACATGTATCATTGTTCAAAAACCATTTCCATATTATTCATATTTGCAATAGATTGATATTTTATAGCCAAAACCCCAATCATATACCCATCAAACCTGTATGATCAACATGTATGATTATTGTTGGAAACATTGATTAAGTAATTACTGTTTCCATATTACTGTGCTCAAAATTGAAGATACTGATAAAATATATCATTCATATTCTTAAGAGCTAACATTCTGATCAGAGAGATTAAGTTTATAATGAAAAATACATTGGAATGAAGACACATGAGGCAAACAGAATCACCAATTATCTATTGCAATACTCTGCTTATTATTAGGACAAGCAATCTTATGCCTACTAGGATTTTTGGTTCTTATAGTTGAAAAGTTAAGATTTAGACAGTGATTCCCAAAGTGGGCACCACTGCCCCCTGGTGGGTGCTGCAGC
>NW_025376711.1:0-1493 GCF_016433145.1 Gracilinanus agilis
CTTTCTTTCTTTCTTTCTTTCTTTCTTTCTTTCTTTCTTTCTTTCTTTCTTTCTTTCTTTCTTTCTTTCTTTCTTTCTTTCTTTCTTTCTTTCTTTCTTTCTTTCTTTCTTTCTTTCTTTCTTTCTTTCTTTCTTCACATAATAACAAATTTATACACAAGTTTTCACAAGTTATATGACCAAATTTATCTCTCTCCCTCCCATCCTCTTCCAGGTGCTGACAAGTGATTTGATCTGTGTTATACATTTTTATCATTGCAAAAAATATTTCCATGTTGTTCATTTTTGTAAATGAATAATCTTATAAAACCAAGAACCCCAAACATAAGCTCAAATAAACAAATGAAAAATAACATGCTTTCATCTGAATTCTGACTCCAACAGTTCTTTCTCTGGAGATGGATAGCATTCTTTGTCATAAGCTCCTCAGAATTGTCTTGCATCATTATATTGCTATAAGTTACTAAATCTATCACAGTTGATCATTCCACAATATTGCTGTTACTGTATACAGTGTTTTTCTGGTTCTGATTCTTTTACTCTGTATCAGTTCATGCAGGTCTTTTATGATTGTTCTTAAACTTGGCTTTACATCAGGTGAATACCTAGGTGGCACAGTAGATAGAGTGCCAGGTCTGAAATCAGAAAGTTCTGACTTCAAATATGGCCTCAGATATTTACCCTGGTAAAGCCATTTAACTTTGGTTTGCTTTAGTTTCCTTATATGTAAAATAAGCACAATAATACCACTTACCTCCCAGAGTTGTTGTGAGGATCAAATAAAATAGTAATTATAAATTGTTTAGCATAGTGCCTGGCACATAGTAGGCATTATATAAATGTTAGCTATTATTAGTATATTTTTTATTAGTTGTAATGATGATGATGCCTTTTGCTCATTATATCATAGTTGTTTCTTGGTTTATGCTTTTATCCCTACACATCACTGATTCCTCTCTTACAGTAATGAAAAACATTAAATTAATTAATAAATTAACAAAGTTTTAATAAGTGTTAACTACAGGAACAAGATGGCAAAGTAGATAAGAGTGCTGGGCCTAGAATCAGGAAGATTCTTCTTCCTGAATTCAAATCTGGTCTCAGACACTACGATCCTGGGCTAGTCACTTAAGCCTATTTATCTCATTTTTCTCATCTAAAATGAGCTGGAGAAGGAAATTACAAACCATTCCAGTATCTTTGCCAAGAAAATTCTAAATGGGTTTGTGAGGAGACAGACATGACTAAACAAAAACACTAAGGAACAACTGTCTGAAAATGAAGGCCACATTTCAGTGTCTGTAGTCCTTCATATCTGCTGAGAGAGAGGATTAAATACCTTTCTTTCAGGTGCTACTTTCATTGCCTCTGAATGATATTGGAAAGCAAGCCCTAATACCTATTTGCAACATTTCTCCTCTCCCCTCTCCTCCCCTCTTTTCCCTTTCTCTCCTCCTCTCTCCTCACCCCTTCCCTCTTCTTTCCTCTCCTCT
>NW_025376712.1:0-3113 GCF_016433145.1 Gracilinanus agilis
CCCCCCATCATGAGGCCCCCCATCATGAGGCCCCCCATCACACCGCCGATCCCGCCCGTCAAGCCTCAGCCTTGGGGGGTTCCCACCATTCCTGGCCTTCGTGCCTACAAGCGCTGCTCAGCGAAGGCGGAGAAAACGATGCGCCTCTTGGCCGAGTCTGTCACACACACGTTTCACAACCTCAGCGGAGCCCTCACCACCGCCGGGCAGCCCTCCGAGACCTCCCACGTCTGCTCCTTGTCAGACTTGCTCAGCTGAGACTCTGCCTGGTTTCCCTCTCTCAGGTCCCGTCAGCCTCCCTTTGTCTTACGTGATGAAGCGAGCCTGTTCCGGGGCGGCCGGGCAGCTCAGCGGATAGAGCCAGGCCTAGAGACGGGAGGTCCTGGGTTCAAATCTGGCCTCAGACACTTCCCAGCTGGGTGACCCTGGGCGAGTCCCTTGACCCCCATTGCCCACCCTTACCAATCTTCCACCTATGAGACAATACACAGGACTGACTCCAAGGCGGACGGTGGGGGCTAAACAGTCTTCTAGTGCCGCTTCCTCATTTTACTTTGGGGGAAACAGGCCAGAAGCACGGCCGTGCCCTTCCCAAGACCCCCCAGCCACGGGGCAAAGACTAGACGGGTTTAATAGGCTTCTTTCTCTCGGGCTCTCCAGGGAGCCCTTTCCCGGCCTGGGTCCCTCTGACAGGACCCAAAGGCCTACGCAGGGCCCCACGGAGGGCAGCTGCTTCCCTCCCAGGGGTGGGGACAAGCCCGATTACTGAGCTCCAGTGCGAGATGGGAGCCCCGAGGGATCGGGGGGACTTGGGGGGATTCCAGGCCCCTCGGGGCGCCTGTTTGCCCTCCGCTGCCAGACCAATAAGGAGGGTCCCAGGCCTGGGGGCCGTCGGTGATGTGGAGCCGGAGAGAGTAGGCAGGCAGGAAGGCCTGAGGGTGGGAGGACGAGAGCCCCTTGCAAGAAGGAGGAGGAGGAGGAGGAGGAGGAGAAGGAGGAGGAGGAGGGCGCCCATCCCCCAGTGCCGGGCATCCAGGGTCTCATCTGATCTCCAGAAAAGTCCAGAGCAGGGCGAGACACGCAGGACTCTCCCTGCTTTTCCAAGGAAGAACCCGAGGCTCGGAGCCAAAGGACTTGCCTGAATGGTCCAGCTGCCACGAGGCCGATCGAAAGCGTAAGTCAGAGGCCTTTTCCCCGCAGTATTTGGCTGAAGAAATGAAGGACGTCCCATCCTCAGACATCCCGTGGCCTTCCTCTGCCCACTCTCCTGCTTATCTCGGTTCTTCCCCAAATGCCATGCCTAGAACGGAAAACAAACCTCCCGGGTTGGGAGGGGCGGCGTCTGCGCGGAGCACGGCAGGCTCGTCCCTTCCTTGTTCCTGGGCTTGAGATCACACTCGAGGCTTTGACTTCTTGTAGCTCTACCCGTATTGGGCTTGCGCTGGGAGTGTGGCCCACTCTAGCTCTCGGCTCTTGGCCTGCTCTCGGGACGCATCGTCTTCCCCGTCTCCTAATTGTGAAATTGATTTTTTGAACCCAAGTGTAAGATTTGACATTTATTTCTCGTGCTTTGTTATTAGATTCAATCGTCTTATCATTCTATCACGCGGAGAGTTTTTCTTATTCCTGATCTCTTAGCCAGTGTGTTAGCCATCTCTCATCTTTCTTTAGTTTACATTTTGATGGAAATAACATCTTTTCCTTTATCAAAAATATTAATAATATGTAAAGTAATACAGGGTAAGGAACAGATCTCTAGGACTCTCCGTTGGAGACCTCCTTCTAAGTCAACATCAACTCATTAATGATGTCTCTCTTCATCCAGTTTCGAATCTACTTCACTATACTTTCGTCTAGTCTAAGGTTCTCCATCTCATCCACGATGATAATAACAGGAAGGAGAGTCTCAAATGCTTTGCTGAAATCTGGTTTTGTTGCTATTGGTCTGTCATTTCAGGAGTGTCCAATTCTTTTAACGCTATTTAAGGTTTTCTTGGAAGAGATAATGGAGTACTTGGCCATTTCCTTCTCCAGCTCATTTTACAGAAGAGGAAACTGAGGCAAATTGGGTTAAGTGACTTGCCCAGGGTCACACAATCTGAGCGTCAGAGGCCAGATCTGAACTTATCTTCTTGGCTCCAGACCTGGCATTCTATCTGCTGTACCTCCTAACTGCCTCGAAATCTAGGGAAGTTCTAGCTATAGATCCCCCTAATCTGGCAGGCTTCTTAACCTCTGAAGTAAGGAAATAGAATTGGTATAGCATGATTTTTTTTAGCTTTTACAAAGGAATGGAATGGGAAAGTGAACAATTGTTATTATTATGTCCCAGGCACATATGTGAATACGTGCTTTCTTACAAATATGATCTCATTTCATTAAAGGGGTATTTACTGAGAAGAGATGGCATGGACAGAAGCACAAATAAGTCTCTCCTAGCCCTTCGTTGCTAGGACCTTCCTGTTAATGGCACCATCTATTTACAAATTCAAAATGCTCTCTTCGGCCCCTCCTTACCTGGTCTTCTCTTGCTTTTCTAGTTTTTTACATATTCTTCCCATCAGGTTCTCTGTGATTCAGGGACACTGGCCTCCTGGCTGTTCCATGAACAAGACAGTCCGTGTCTCAATTTCTAGCATTTTCTCTGGCTGTCTCCCATGGCCTGGAACACTCCCTCCTCTGCTCCAACTTACCCACCTCCATGGCTTCTTTCAAGTGTCAATACAAAAAGTCTTTCCCAAACCCTCTTCATTCTAATGCCTTCCTATCCAATAAACATTGACAAGCGCTTGTGTGCCAGGCACTGTGCTAAACACTGCGGATACAATTAATAAAAGGAGGGACAGTCCCTATCCTCAAGGAGCTTTCAATCTAATGGGGGAGATAACACGGAAAAGGAGGCAGGAAAGGGGAGGGGAATGGGACACCAGGGGGTACCTGGCATCTTGTTCCATGGAGTAGAATCCAGGAAGCAGAGGCAGAGTAGAATGAGCTGAGAGTCCAGTTTCTGCCCTCTATAAAGGAAGGCATTGGGAGGAGTTTGGTCCTTTGCCTTTCAGCCCTCCAGTCATAAGGGAGAGGAGGAGGAGGAGGAGGAGGAGGAGGAGAGGAGG
>NW_025376713.1:0-2151 GCF_016433145.1 Gracilinanus agilis
AGAGAGAAGATCCCCCTATATAAATGTATATGCTTTGATTGTTTTTGAAAAATTTATAATGCTTTAAACAAAACAAGCCATCATTCCAAGTTTTTCCCTTTTTTATATATTTTATACCTCATGTTTGCTAGTCAAGTATCAAAAGCAAAAACCTAAAAAAGGTAAATATATGAGTTATTTTATTTTATTGCTGTTCTTGATATACAATGATGTTATGAATTTCAAGCAATTCATTTTTACTGCATCTTTTCTAGTATATTTGTTCTTAGGTTGCCTAAATCATTTAAATACAAATAAAATGAGTGTAGCAAAAAATAATGAAAGCAAACAGCAGGTAACTTTACAAATAATGGAACATGAACCATTTCTGCCCTTCTTCAGAGTAAATTGACTGGGTTAAAACTGTGTCTTAAGGCACTTTTACAACTATAGTCATAAAGGTGCACACATTGTGATTGTATATTCCACAGATATACATGGTGTGACATGTAATAATTGGGGGACATCTGTTTCTACAATAGCCTTGAATGTTCCAACCCCAAAGAACTCACATTAAATATACTTGAGGCTGGAATCAATTATCCTCTTCCCCACAGCCCCTACTATGAGAGGCCAAGATGTAGGCAGGTTTCTTTGCTTAGACGAGGAAGCTGTTTTAACACTGGCCTGTGAAATCACAACATGCCAAAAGTACTGTGCCAAACATGTAAATCACGTGAAAAAATTTCATATCCCCACGTTGGCTATTTTGGGTAAAAACAGATAACTCCCTAAATGTTAACTGGCTTCACTCTCCTAGTGTTAAACATAAAAACCACATGGGAAATAAAGAAATCCAAATAGAAGTAACATAAACCTGCCACAAATCATAAACAGAAACTCTTTGTGGGACAGCATGGATGACAAATAGTCTACTGTATTTATCTACCAGTGGTTTACTGTGTATATCTTAGAGTGAGGTAGGTAAGCTAAAGTTGGAAGACTAGTTCATTGTGCCTCCATCTTGCTTTAGCTTCATCTCTTCAGGTGTCCACAATGTTGTCTTTCAATATTTTGATATTAGCATACTGCCTGTTTATGATTCTTCACTTAAAATACCAAGTTATATAATAGTTTCATTTAAAAATCATCTTGACAAAGGAAGAAACCTCTGGAGAGTTCTGGATCTCATAAGGAAGCATGGGTAAGGGAACAGGCATTTATATCTCCCCTACTATGTAGTAGGGGGTGTGGAAGAGGGAATAGACATTTATATAGTATCTACCATGCACCAGGCACTGTATGAAAAGCTTTAAGAATATTATCTCCTTTGACCTTCATGGAAATCTTTTGAGTTATTATTATTCCTATATTACAGTTGAGGAAATTGAGGCACACATAGGTTAAGTGTCTTTCCTAAGATCACATAGCTAGTAAGTAGCTGAGGTTGGACTGGAACCCAGGTCTTCCTGAGTTGAGTCCCAGTGCTCTATCCACGGTACCTGTAGCTTATTCATAAAATACAGAAGCTCAGGGCCAGACCCAGTCTTAGAAATATGATTCAGATGCTTCTCCTTTTTGTTTATTTCTTATACTTCTTGATATATTTGTTGTTACTCATTTCTTACCACTACCAGTAGCAACTTCAGTCAAATAAGGGGTGTAGTCTCCTTTAATTTTCTTTTCTTCCTTCCTTTTTAAGAAACCCTTCCCTTCTGTCTTAGAACAGATACTAAATATTGGTTCAAAGGTAGAAGAGTGGTAAGGACTAGGCAATTAGGGTTAAGTGACTTGCCCAGGGTTATAGTTAGGAAATGTCTGAAGCTATATGTAAACCTAGGACCTTCTGTCTTCAGGTCTGTCTTTCTATCCAATGTGCTACCTAGCTGCCCTCTCCTTTCATTTTCAATTAGAACACTTTGCTTTCTTCTTGGTAAGTATTGAGAATCAAGAACTTTTCCAACAGCAATACCATACCCTTGTAGATATCTCTTGGCTTGGTTTTCTCTCTCTATTCTCAGACCATTTAATTCTTGACCCCTCGGAACCCCAGCACCTTTATTCTTCTTTGTAATACTTGAAAAAAGATCTTCTAAGATGATTTCTAGATTCCTACATTTTTATTGAGAGACAGACAGAGACAGGGAGAGAGAGAGAGAGAGAGAGAGAGAG
>NW_025376714.1:0-4567 GCF_016433145.1 Gracilinanus agilis
GCTATACTTAGAATCACCAGCAGCTCTGGTTAAGAAACCAATTTAGAAATCTTTGAGCAGCAATGAGTCACAAACAGGAACCCCCTCACCCTCCAAAAAAACCACACACTCCCTTATATCCTCAAGCAATTTTGAGCTAAGGAAGTCAAATGACTCTCAGATTGCACGTTGTTTAAATAAGCCCTGGGAAGGCGGAAGCTGCCAAAACATTGGCTGGGAGTCATTTGATTTTGGAATAAAAATGAGTTGAGAAGGGACTCCAGACAGATTACCATTTCCATCTGAGAGAGAGGGTGATGCCAGCATTTGTGCTCTGGAATCTAGCTCTTCCTAGCAAGGGGTAAGAAAAGGAAAAAAGAAATGGGGTGCCACCCCATGGGGGCAGAGAATCCACAGTGATTTGAAACACACTTAAGAATACCGACTGACTTCTCCTCTGCCCTACTCAGTTTCACCTTCTATCCAGAGCTCAGCAACGTGATGAAATGAAAGATTAAGGCATTAGCTTTTAAGCCAAAGACAAAATGCTCCTTAAAATGAAGCTATCTAGCTACTGCAGAATCCTCAAGAGGCAGCTGAACCCAGTGAAGTCAGCTGGGAGCCTTTCCTGTTATTTGGATCCTTTAGAGAAGGAGACTCTACTCTCTCTCACCTACTCCATCCCAACGCACATAGCATCCATCCACCAGTATCTTCACATTCTCCCCATTAGGATGGACTGGCCTCTGTCAGATATTCACAACCACAAAGCCACTGTCTGGGTCTCCATGGACCAAGCATGCAGAGAGAGGATGCAGAGAGAGGCTGCAGTGATCAGGCTCATTGAGGAGCTGGACACTAACTTCTCTCTGCATTGCCTGGGCTAGGGTCTGCATTGAAGAGAAATTGATTTGAAAACATCCCTTTTGCTTTCAAAGCTATCCCGCTCCACCCCCATCCAAAACAAAGAAGGCACAGATCATGCTGGGGCCCCCCTCGTGGCTGTTCCCAGCCAAGTCAAGCACATACATCCCGAGATCCCATCCCCTTCTCAGCTCCTGCTGGGTCCAGGGACCAGGTGGAAATCTGCCTGGTTTCCTCAACACCCATTTGCTCCAACTGCCCTAATTACTTTTAGTAAAATTCATTTACTTGTGGAGAGGAACAAAACCTCTATAAACACTCCCCATTTTGTGCCTCTGCAATGATCAGGAACAACAGAAATCTGTGGCATGAATCAGGCTTAATTAGCCCTGTTCCTTTCTTTTAATGCCACCTTGGTAGTCCAATCAATCCATTTATAGTTCATCCATCCATCACATGGCATACAGAATGCCTAAAGAGAGCGTCAGAAATCACCCGGGTTTGTCCCAGCTAATAGCTCAGCCACTTGTGGGCATCCCACCCCAAACTAACTCCCCAACTGACGGTACCTCCAAGGATCCACCATTCAACCTTCAAGTCTCCTTCAGAAAAAGAAGGCCTTCATGAAGGCACCCCTTTGTTCTGCTGGAGAGGGGTTTGCAGAGTCTCGCATGACAGACACTATACGGTAATTTTGCCTATGAAATGGAGCTCGCCTAAGTGTTGAAAGATAGTGGATTTTTCTATCCCCTAAATATCACTGGAGTCTGGCCTCATGTCTGTAGCACGTATGGCTGTGGCCTTCTGCCAGCCTCATTTAGATACTAAATTCAGCAGTTTGGGTCTGAAAGCACCACCTTCTTCTCGCCATAACAACAAATCACATTTCATATGACATGTTAAGGATTTGAAGAGTTGTTAAAGAGAAAGCTTCCAGGGAGGAATAGCACTAGCTTTCCCTCTTTTGGGGGTCCCCCCAGGGCAGCACTATGAGTGATTTTTAAGTATTTATTAATAGGTTTTCCTTATGAACCAATGATATAAAACCTGAAAAATTAAAAGAGGAGATCAAATTTATTTGGAGACTAGAATTTATCTCCATTTAGGCAGTTAGGCAGTACAATGCATGGAGTATCGGTCCTGGAGTCAGGAAAACTGAGTTCAAATCTGCCTTCAAATGCTTTCTAGCTATGTGATCTTGGGCAGGTCACTTCACCCAATTTGCCTCAGTTTCCTCGTCTATAAAATGAGCTGGAGAAGAAAATGGCAAACCACTCCAGGGTCTGCCAAGAAAACTCCAAAGGAGGTCACATCTGAAATGACTCAGTGACAATGTCAACAAAAGTCCTGTCATCATCCTCGCCATGTAGGAGTTTTGAATTCCTAACCATCTCGTTATTGCATAATGAGGTATATTATAAAACTAAGCTAAGAACAATCATCCAAATGGACTTCATTTTGAAACTGACCAAAAGATAAACTATCCAAGACCACTTTAGAATTTTATTTAGTGACAGGCAACATGGTGTACTATCAAGTGCCCTGGGTTTGTAACATAGGTTTGAATCCTGGATCTGCTCCTCATTCCCTATATGACATTGGGAAGGTCCCCATGTTTTGGTTTCATCAACTGTAAAATGAGAAGGTAGGACTCTAAGGTCTCTTCCTGATCTAAATCTATGATACCAAGTTACAAGGATTATATCAGACCCTATGGAATGGGGAAGAAGCGAATCTCTTGATTCCCTTTGGGCTCTGGTGCCAGTCAGTATTCTGAAAAAAATAATTCTATGTTTCGAAGGTGTGTGAGTCTTATAAAAGGAACTGGTGACCACTACTGATAGAGTGACAGATATTGAAGGTGCTGGTGCCCATCTGAAAGAGGACAATAAGGCTGGGGGCCAGCAGAGGCAGAGGAAGGTCAATGTTGCTCCTCTCCTGGCACTTCTAGATCTTACTGCTTTTTCGCCAGCTATTTTCCCATCAACATGCCACTGTTCCTCTTCTGATCCCCTCTATTCCCCAAAGACCTTCTGGAGCCTTCTCACCAGGCTCACTGCTGTCTTCTAGCAGGTGTCTGGCTTTTTACAGTTGCTGCTGTCTTCTTGCTCTTTCAAGCTCTTCTATAGGAGACAGTGACAGCTCTGGAATTACTGGAGCATGGAGGGATTACTCTGGAAGTCCAGCTGGCAATGGTACAGCCCCAGTGCTGGAAGAAATCTGAGGTATTTTTCACTTTCTCTTGTTTCACACTTGGGTACCCAGAACCTCAGCCTCCATACAAAGATTCCCCCTAGATGACTGTGGGAAACCTCTCCCCCAGGTCTCTGCCTCAAACTTGCAGCCAATTCATTGATCCTTTCTGCCCTTAAGGTTCAAAAGTATGCCCACTGTTCAAATATTATTAAGTCTTTTGAAGCTGCTCCTTTCCTCCCATTTGTCTTTCTGACTCCCCTCTCCCTCCAGATACTTTAGGCTGCTTTTTGATTCCAGAAAGGAAGGGAAGAAGGGCCCAAAAGCTGCTTCCAGAGAATTTCCCTATAATTCAGAAGAGTAAGAGCCCCCACCACTCCACTAATGAGGAAACTGGTTAAGTTTGAAAGGATCACACCAATGTAACTATCAAAAATATTAAGTCTTGACTGATCACACATGCTAAAACCAGTGGAAACAGGAGTTAGCTACGGGGGGGGGGGAGGGTGGGGTGGAGAGAGGGGGAGAGAGTTTGAGGGGGTAAAGGGTAAAGTAAAAACATGAATTATGTAACCAAGGAAATTTTTTTTAAAAAAATAAAATTTTAAGAAAAAAAGATCACTTGGTATCAATGGTAGAACCATGATTCAAACTAGATCTTCTGATTCCAGGTCCTTGACTCCACACTCTCCCACATTGCCTCTGCCATCTCATTACACAAACTTAAAGGAGAATGACAAACATTACTGAATTTCAAATATCTATTTTTCAATAGGTCTGAAGTTTAACCTCCTGTTACAAATGTTGAGAATAAACATTTATTTGTTGATGATGTTGATTCCATCTGCTTCTTAAAAGGCTTCAAAGTAACATGTTCTACAAATAAAAGCTTGTGCATTAAAAGACTTGGTATGATGTCAGGCAACACGGGGATTGAAAGTCTTCTTTTCCAACCATTCTATTACAGAACAGAGTAGTTAGCAAAAATTTTAGCTACCAAAGAGCTCAGACATTCTCTGATCTAAATCTCTCATCTTACACATGAGAATACTAAGGCAAGTGACTTTCTCAAGCTCTTATAACTAATAGGCAACACAGTCCAGATTTCAACAGAAGTCCTCTGACTTCCACATTTAAAGCATTGCAACAAAATACTTTCCTCCTTTTGAGATGTGTGCTGCAAGTATTTTTGGACATATTTTACAGATGAGGAAATTGAGGCTCCAAGAGAATAAATAAGAAGGATCACACAATCAAGAAATGCAAACAAACCAGGATTCACAATCAGGTCTCCTTGCTTTGAGTCTAGGGCCCTTCCCACTTGTTCCTCCAAGATTAAAGTTTCCTTTGGGAAGTGAGGGAGGTCCTATGGGTGGAAAAACCAAGATGGCTGCCAGAAATAAGTAAACCCTGCCCAAAGGGGCTTTTCCTGCCCACACTTTGTTGCTAGTACCTGCCTCCCAAAATGACCTCATATTTTTGTATGTTTTTTGTAGAATATATAGAGTACACATATATACACACACATAAC
>NW_025376715.1:0-258 GCF_016433145.1 Gracilinanus agilis
GTAATGGACTTCTATAGTAGCAGCAATGCAATGACTCAGGACAATTCTGAGGGATTTGTGGAAAAGAACGCTACCCACATTCAGAGGAAGAACAGCAGGAGAGGAAACACAGAAGAAAATCAACTGCTTGAATACATGGGTTGATGAGGACATGACTGGGGATCAAAAGTACCACACCAATGCAACTATCAACAATTTGGAAATTGGTCTTGATTAATGACACATGTTAAAACCAGTGGAAATGCATATTGACCAGGG
>NW_025376715.1:315-5515 GCF_016433145.1 Gracilinanus agilis
GGTGAAGGGGAAAGTAAGAGCATAAATCATGTAACCATGTTAACTTTTCTAAAATATAAATATTAATAAATGTTTAAAATAAAAAAATTACCATTATCATAGTGGTTATAGAAGTACATATAGACAGAGGGTGTGATAGTAAGCTGTTTAGGATGATATGCAAAAAAACAAATAAAAACAAAACAAGCCTAGGAGTGAAAAAGAGGATTACATTGAGAGAAGAAAGAGTATGTATAATGGGGGTTAATTATTTCACCTAAGATATATTTAAAAAAAACACAACTATTACATTGAAGGGGAGGATGAGAGTGGTGACATGCAATGTCAAAAATTTACTATCATTGGAATTCCGAGAGGGAATTATAACCAGACTCATTAGGGCATAGAATCCTATCTTACCCTATAGAGAATAATGGGGGGTGAGATAAGAAAGGTGGTGATGTGGAGAGGAGTAACTTAAAGAAGGGGAGACTTGGGGTATGATTAAAAGTAAAACACGTGTGGAGGGACAGGATGAAAAGAGAAATTGCAGGATTAAAAGGAGAAAACAAGATAGAAGGGAATACACTGATGGTAATCATAACTGTGAATAAATATGGGATAAATGGAAGTAGATAGATGAATGGATTAAAAACCAAAATCCTCCAATATGTTGTTTACAAGAAACACACAGGCAGAGAGAGACACACACACACACAGTAAAGTTAGGAGGCTATAGCAGAGTCTATTGTGCTTCAGGTCAAGTGAGAAAAGCTTTAGTAGAGATCACAACTTCAGGCAAAGCTAAAGCAAATATAGATCAAATTAAAAGAGAAGGAAGGAAATTACACCTCATAAAAGGTATTATAAACAATGAAACAATATCATTACTAAACATATATGCACTAAATTGTATAGCCTTCAGATTTTTAAAGGAAAAATTAGTTGAACTTCAGAAGGAAATAGACAATAAAATAATACGAGGGGGTCCTAAATCTTGCCCTCTCAGAACTAGATAAATCTATATATACAAAAAAAATACAAGAAAAAAAAGGAAGACATGAAATTTAAGAAATGTTAGATTTAATAGATCTTTGGAGAAATCTGGATGGGGATAAATAGGAATATACCTTCTTTTCAGCAGCATATGATACATGAACAAAAATTGACCAGATATTAGGGCTTTGTTGGCAAATCTATGGCACGTATGCTAGAGGGGGTACTCAGAGCCTTCTCTGTGAGCACATGTGCTGTTGCCCTCGCACAGAGTTCACCATATTTTGTTACTATAAAGCCAGAGGGATGTGGGGCTGGGATGCTCTCCTCCTCTTCACCTGAAGACATTTCTCACCTTACCCACCCCTCTAAAAGGCTTGTTATGGCTCTGCCTTTTTTCCACATTTCCATTTTCACTCTTTCCATCTCTTTGTAAATAAAAGCTGCTAAAATTCGTTTTGACTTTAGCTATAATATTTTAAAATTGATGACCACACTATTACTTTGTAACTCTCTCTCTTATTTAGTATTAAACCTAAATTTAAACCTTACATTAATTGGCAAAACACAAAGGTTTGAAGAACACTCTCACTCTTCTGATAATTTCCTTCACCTTTTACTGTCTCTAAACTATCTCTCAGTTACCTTTCAGTAACTAATTACGGAGTTTAAAAACCTATAGCTGTTTATGTTTTTTGGTGGGGGGGAAGGATAAGTCCTAAATCTTTTTTTTTTTTCTTTTCCTCTTATAAACTAAAAACAGCTGAATACCTGGCAACTGCTTGCAGATTCTGGGTAAACTGGCTGTTTTTTTATTGGGCAACAATTAGCCAGCCCTCGGGGCTCCACCTGGGGAGACAGTTCCACCCCCCCCAAGTGTCTCCTTGCCTTAGGGTGGAAGCAACCCTGCCCCCACAAGCTTCCATCTCACAGCCCAGAATTCCTTAAGGCCTTTCCAAACCCCAATTGTCTCTACTAGGGAGAGCAGTCAGAGGAATCAGGAGCAACTAAAACTGACCCTTTAATCCTAAAAAGCTTTCAAATCCATTAAGAGCAAAAATACCAGCAAACATCATTTTTTGCCCCCAGACCAGCTTAGAGGAGCAGCTTCCTGCCCATGTGGCCTGAAAGCAGCTCCCTGGAAGCACATGGACCCTGCCTGGCATTTAACCTCTAGGGGAGAGGAGAAAGTCACCCTCTTTCCCAAGACTAATTGATTAGGATGTGCCTGTATTTACAACAAATTTTTTCCTCTGACATTTCTAAAAGACTCCCCACTAGCTTTGTGAAACCCAAACCCCCGGTCAATAGTGCCACTTACTGATAAAAAGCAGACTTGCAACCAATTTAAATAATTAGACTGAAAAATACTAAGGTGACTAAGTATGATACTAAACAACATAACCCAAACTGGGAAAATGCTGCTTCTTGTCTATCTAAAATGGCTCATGATCCCAGAGAACATTTCATAATGGCTTTATTTAGCACTGTTCCTAACTGTACTTATACTAATAGAATGCCTTGCAGTTTACCTATTCCTCTTCAAGAAAAAAACAACAGAGACTACAAGATAGCTTGACTGATCTCAATATTCAGAACAGAGATTCATCTCCCTACATTCCCTCACCATCTAAGCCTACTCAGTCTCTACCTTTTTGTCCAATCTATTTTCTGTCTAATATAATATCCCATCCTGTTCAACTCATTTCCTATCCAATCCGACCCATCCCTCCCACTACTCAACTAACCCCCTCATGAATCTCCCCACACTCCCACACCATCTAATCCTACCCAGCCTCCTTGCTCTTGCCCTAGCCACCTTCTCTCTTACCTTGCTCAGCTTTTCCCCACCCACTACCCAAACCCATCCACTCCCCCTGTCCCTACTTCTCATCCCTCTGCCCCTCCCTGCCCAGAACCCATCCCCTGATCATCTCTGCCCTGTTCCCAACCTTGTCTCCAATCCTTTCTCTCTACTCCCCCAACTCCAGACCAACCCCTCCCTCTCAGCTCACCTATTCCTCCCCTTCTCCTTACCTACCCCATTGAAACCCAACCATCAAGCCAAGCATCAGAAACCAAAAATAATTCAGTTAAAAGCATATTCCCCTTAAGGGAAGTACCCACTTACAATAAAAGCTGAGATTTAGTGTCCCTTAAGCACCATACACCCATCACCTCCCCCCCCCCAGGATATTGAGAGACTTAACCAAAATAATCCTCCATTTGACGATGAGTCCTTTATGATTATACAAAGCTAGAGTCCATTTACTGTACTTATGGTCCCACATGGATTGAAGTGAAAAATTTGCTACAAGCTTTTTTAATGGAAAGAGAAAAAAAATAAAATCACCTCTCTTGCCAATCAGGTCCAGGGAAGGAGAACAAAATAAGCAAGACCCAAAATGGAATGTTAATAATGAATGAGACTACTAAAAATTATACCAGACTAGAGAGGCATTACTAACAGCAATGAGAGCTTGTTCTGATAGGCGTGGCACATGGACAAAGTTCGAAAATTTAAAGCAATAAAATTGATCCCAGTTTATGGAAAGACTTATTGGCTTGGGAGGTAGATATATAGATGTGGATCTTTCCAGAGAAAGGGATATCAAACAGATAAGATCATTTTTAAAGAATTGTTGTAAAGTGGTCAAAGATTATTTTAAAACCAATTGCCCAAATTGGGCTAGTATAGGCCTTAAAGAATTGAGGAGAGAAGAAGTTTATGTCTTTAATGGTCACAAAAAGAAAGATGAAGATAATAGTGACTCAGTGGAGGCATTAAGGAAAGAAATAAAATTTTAAAGGAGGAAATTAGAAAAGGAAAAGCAAATCAAGGAGTGGCTATATTCCCTTTGCAGGAATGCATAAATCAACCATTAATGTGTTAATTTTGTGGGAAAAGGGGTCACATAATGATGAACTGTAGGTAGTGGAATCAGGCAAATAGAAATAATAACAACTTTAGAAATAATAGAAGCAATTATAGAAATAATAATACAAATGAGGCAAATGATAGCCCACAATGAAACACCTAAAATGGGGTTTTTCCACACTATACTCAGGGCAAAAATCCCCCTCATTATGTGGGACCCCAGAGGCATGACCAAAGGAATCTAGATAAATGATGGTACTCAGGAGGGGAAGGAACCTCAAAGAGTCTACAGGTGAATTTTCAGCATTTTCAGACTCCATTGCCTTATTGATGTTAACTGTTTAATTCTCTTCCTCTCCCCAATAGTAAAAAAGTCTCTGTAATGCAATTTTAAATACAAGGTCCATTTCAAGTCCTGTTAACCACTCCATTGGCTATAAAAATTAATAAAAGGAGTCTTGGATTCATTGATCACAGGTAAAATAGGTACCTTCTATCTATACCGATTGACTATGTCCTGTTGCATGCAATTGTTTATATATATATATTTTATTTGTACCTTCCTCCTATGACTGGATCAAAGATAATACTATTATAAAAGTCTATAGACAAGTTTTGGCTTATACATTGTCATGGAATGTGGGCTATAAATTTTTGAATTTTTAATTTTATTATTGTTTTCCTTTTTATTTAAAATAGAATAAGTTTATAATGTCTATTAGCTTGGATATCAATACATACATTGATTGATAAATATTGTAGGACTGTGATTAATAACTGAATTAATAATTCCAGAAGAAGGGATAACAAAAGAGCCACTGCACAGTGCCAAGAAACACAAGGTCAAGAAGACAATAATCCTTGTGGGATTAATGGGATCTGTGCCAAGAAAGAGGACTTTTTTGAGGTTTGAAGTAGTAGCTGTTTGACATATTTCAGACCTGTGCCACATTCTGACAAGTACCTTAGTTTGGCTGCCATTTTGGCTCCCCTATCCCTGAGATTGAAGGTAAAATCAGACCAGGGAAACATACTTCCCTTTTACATCAAAATCTAGTCCCTTTTTTCTCTCTTTCTAGTATGGCAATTTTCTGTAGTCCTGGATAACAATGGGTTAATGTTATATTACTGCATCTGTCCTACAGACTTTTGGGACATAAATCACTTTAATTGAGCCCTAATAAAAAGGACCTTTTATGGATTTATTCTTGCTTATTCAGAAATTTTTATATACATAGATTTGGATATTTTTATTATGATTTTTTTCTCCCAAAATTTAATTTTGTCTTCTATTTGTTTTTCTTTTAAAGAAAGAAAGAAAAACAAATAGAAGACTTTTCTCTCTCT
>NW_025376716.1:0-4146 GCF_016433145.1 Gracilinanus agilis
AATAAGATATAATATAGCATAATAATATAATAATGCTTTTATTATATTATTACCATTGCACTTGCATTCTAGGCACTTTAAAAAAGCTTAAATACTTTAAAAATTATTTTCTTTTTTTTTCTTATTTCTTTTTCTCTGTCTTAGATTTAATACTATGTATTCGTTCCAAGGCAGAAGAGCTAGGCAATGGGGGTTAAGTGACTTGCCCAGGATCACATAGCTAGGAAGTGTCTTTGGCCAGATTTGGGCCCAGGACCTTCCATTCTAGGCCTGGCTCTCCATCCACTGAACCACCCAGCTGCCCCTTTAAAAATTATTTTCTTTTTTTTTTCTTTATTTCTTTTTTTTTTGCCTTAGAATTAATACTGAGTATTGGTTCTAAGGCAGAAGAGTAGTAAAGACTAGGCAATGGGGGTTAAGTGACTTGCCCAGGATCACATAGCTAGGAAGTGTCTAAGGCCAGATTTGGGCCCAGGACCTTCCATTCTAGGCCTGGCTGCCTGCCCCCCCCCCCCCCCATTCTAGGCACTTCTGATTTGTCCTCTTAACTGGCAAAACCAGAGTAAAGATAAAGTCAAAACATCATTCCTGCCATTCCTCCTGGATTTCTTTATTTTATTTTATTTTTTGGCATTATTCTAAAAACTGTCGCGTTCTCTGGTACAGCGCTAGGCCCGATGACAGATTTATAGCCCCCCGGCGCTGGAAGTTCTCCGTTCTGAAGCCCCGCAAACATTACTCTTGCTATTTCCCAGGCTCTGCCGCAAAGGCCGGACCTCCGTGTTCGCTTTCACACGCTCATTAATAATCCGCTTGAAGTCTTGCAGCAACAAGATGCGGCACTCCCCAAATGTATTCCCCGGCTTTCTGGGGGAGCGTGTCACCCACCTTGTGCGTTCCTGCCCCGGAATTATTCTGCCCAAGTGAGGTGCTGATACGTTTGGGGTAATGGCAGAGCTCCTTCCGGTTTGCAGAGGATTTCTGGTCATGATGTCCCTGGTTATTCACAGGCACCCTGTGAGGGAATGGCTGTCGGGATCCTCGGTTTAAAGTTGAGAAAAAGGAGGTGGCTAGAAAAATCAAGTGACTTCATGGATCTAGTGTGGGAAAGGTGCCTTTTTTGAACCCAGGAGAAATAGCTTTGGTTCTGGAACCAGAGAACCTGGGTCCAAATTCTGCCTTTCACCTTTACTGCCTGTGTGAGCTCCTGACCTTCCATTTCCTGATTTTTAAAATGAGGGAATTGGACTGGGATGGTTCTGAGGTTTCTCTTCTCACTAAGTGGACCCTCTCGCCTCCCCCTTAGGATTCCTTGGGGACGTTCAGTCATTTTAATTGGATACAACTTTTGAGGTTTTCCTGTCAGAAATACAGGAGTGGTGGGCCATTTCCTTTTCCGGCTCATTTTACAGATGAGGAGACTGAGGCAGGCAGGGTGAAGTGGCAGATACAGGAGTGGTGGGCTATTTCCTTTACCAGCTCATTTTACAGATGAGGAGACTGAGGCAGGCAGGGTGAAGTGACTTTCTCAGAGTCACCCAGCTAGTGTCTGAGTCCAGATTTGAACTCTGGAAGTCTTGGCAAATCCAGGCCCAGTACTCTATCCACTGGGCCTCCAGACAACCTCTCCAGAGCTGCCTTCTGCATAAGATCTTTCCCCCATCTGCCCAGCTGCTAGTTCCCCTGCTGCAGACCCAAATTACCCCATATATACTTTATATAGAATTTTGTATCTACTTATATGTGCACGTGTTACTTTTGTCCATAGACCATCGGTCTCGTTGAGGCCTTGTTGGATGGGGAAGATTATTCCACTTTTATCTTCCTGGTGCTTAGCACAGTGCCTGCCACATAGTAGGTTCTTAAGAAATACTTAAAAAATCTTAAGATGGGAGCAGCAGGGTGGTTCAGTGGATTGAGAGCCAGGCTTAGAGACGGGAAGTCCTGGGTTCAAATGGGACCTCAGTGGGACCCTGGGCAAGTGACTTAACCCCCATTGCCCAGCCCTTGCCTTGGAACCCATACACAGTATTGATTCTAAGACGGAAGGTAAAGGTTTTAATTTTTTTTTTTTAATCTTAAAACGCTACACATGGCAACCTGTGAATGACCTCAAATCTGGCCCTGTCTCTCTCCACTGTGCCACACGGCCCTACAGCAGACAGAACTCTCCCCGGGTCCTCCCAGATAGCTTATTTCTTTTATTCAGTGGGCTAGGGAACGATGAAGATAGAAGAGCAAAAATTCCTTTTGGGGGTTAGTCACTTAATTAGACGAGGTGAGAAATTGTATTTCCATTCATCAAGCAGTTATCCAGATGGTACGAGGAACCGAGGGACTCCCTCGATCATGATTAGCGATGGTGGCAGCGCTTATTAAATGCCTCGTCATTCTGAGTGGGGCTATGCGAGGGACTCCACGCTAGGCATCGCCCAGGACTCACTCTCTGCAGCGCCCGGGCATTGCCCCGGCCAGCCGGGCATGAGTGCAAGTGCGAGACAACCCCCCTCCCTTCCGAATCTCTGCCCCAAGACTGCAGCCACAGAAGGCTCTTTGGGCCACTCTGGCTGAGAGCCTGCCAGATTCCTAGCCGAGAGCCAAGACGGAGTAAAAGAAGCAACTTGTAGTGACAGAATTTTTATTCCTGGAATTCTGGGGAGAAAAAAACCCTGATGTTGAAACTCCGTTCCTGACCATCCTCTCCTAAACCTTCCCATTTTCCATTGAATTAATACAGAATACTGACACCTGCCCCTGGAATTTATCATTTTATTTATATATTTTTTGGAATTATTTTTTTAACTTTATTTTATTCCAATAACAAAATGTACACAGAAATTTTCCAAAGTTATAGGAATCATGTTGTCTCCCTCCCCCACTCTCAGAGTTGACAAAGCAATTTGGAATTAATTATTTAATTAGTTTTTGTTTTTAGTGAATGAGAATCATCCGGCAGGCATTGTCCTCCAGCGAATGGATCAACATTCTGACAAATGATTATTTCTTTCATTCCTCCGGGTACACGTGGGAAATACTCCAAGAATAGTGGGGCCACGGTTAAACACGCTGCTGGGAGGATTTAAAAAAAGAAAGAACTTTTGCCCCTGTGATTTATATCATTTTTTAAAAAGCCTTTCCTGACATTCAGCCAGCTCTGCCCACACGGTATCTTTCCCTTGGGCACCGAGTGTTCCTTGAAGTTAATAGCCTCGCCGCCATTGTATGGGAGATAGATAGCAGAAGGTTCAGCCCATTATTTAAAGAATAGTGGGGGGGAATGAGCTTGAGAAATCTTCTTGTTAGCACCCAGGAAAGCCTGCCTTCTCTCCCTCCCGTCTCTGTCTCTGGTGCTGAGTCACTGTTTAACCTTGGCTAAATGAGTTAGCCTCTGTGTTGTGTGTTCCTAAGCAACCTCGCGATGCCTTTTTCTCCCCCACACTAGCGAAGCACTTCATTATTCCTCGGCATAGCCATATATCACTGTCTGATTTCCGGATGCTTAACAGTCATTAACCAAAGCACTCGACTGATAATAAGGTCACAGATACTAGACCCCAAGTGACTTCTGTGGGGCTTCATCGGGGCTGTGCGTCCCATGGGCAACGTGCTAATGATGACCTCCTTAGGCTGCAAATTTCTTACCCTGTGAAATAATCATTTGGACCCATCTGATAATAGATCATTGAGACATCATAAGCAAAAATTGTACTAAAGATGGAGCAATTTAATTCACCCATCATTTATTGTGAGCACTCTGCTGAATACTGGGTACCCAAAACCAAAAACAAAACTGTCCCCTGCACCCTGGCTTCAGCTTATTTTTTTTTTTAGCCCAACTTTTCTTTCCAGAGTTATTTTACATGATTCCGCTGCACACTCTGCGATCCAGCCAGATTCACCTACCTGCTGCCCTTTGCCCCTGGCATTCCACTCCCCTTAGAAATCCCAGCCTAGCTTTTAAAGATTGCTCTATAGCAAAAATGAATAATATGGAAATAGGTATCAAGTGAGAATATTTGTACAACTCAGTGGAATGGCTTGTCTACTGGGGGGGGGAGGGGGAGGGAAGAAGGGAGGGAAAGAAAACGAATCATGGAAACAGGGAAAAAGAAAGGGAGAAAGGAAGGAATGAAGAAAGGGAGAGAG
>NW_025376717.1:0-5065 GCF_016433145.1 Gracilinanus agilis
GGGTGGAGGGGGGATGCAGAACGACCAGAATTTTACCTGTCCAATAAAGGGAGGACCTAGAAACCTTCTACTTTGAAGAAAGGTTAAAATCTGGGAGTGGAATTAGGGGATGGGATAGAATCTTTCAATTCCGGATTTCACTTAGGCAAAAGAAATTCCAGAATAAAGAAATCAGAATTAGATTCCCTGTAGGAGCATAAGATTTTTGTGGATTGATAAGTGAAGAAGCATGCAGAAATCTTCATTTTCAACATAAAGGAAAAGGCTTTTGGGGAGACACTAAGGAAGATAATAAAGGAATATCTTCAGAGGCGTCATGAGATATTTGTATTAAGAAGAAGATCGGTGTATAAATTAGGAGGAATCCATTATTTTGGCAAAGAGAGATCCAGAGGAGAAAGTGTGGTTTATGCTCACTAATGAACATCCTTAGTGAAGTGTATTGAACTTATAGGTGCTACTTAGAAATCCAAAGGTAAGTGAAATAGGGGCTATATGAATGTAACTGTATTTTCCCATACCTGGAGAGTTTGCATGCTATTGTTTTTCAGAGAGAGGTATGAATCCTTAAGTGACTGAAATAGTAAAGAGATTGACTACTTAGCACTTTGAACCTGCAAGAGGGGCAAAGTAGGGACCAAAGCTCTCAGGAGAGAATGATGCATGGCTCTAGACACTCTTGAGGAGAGAAAGACTTTGAAAGATGTAAATATGTAGGGGAAGCTGCTTGACATATCCCTGGTTTCCAGACTGCTTTTTTTTAGAGACTTTGGAAAGAGAATCCCCCTTTGTGGAGTTTGAGGTGTCTCTCTTGGATTGGGTTGAGATAGCTCACTGCAATCTGGAGAGTTCATTCACTTAATATTTCATTCTAATCCATATATATTCTAATCCATATTTCTTCTCCTATTTTTGTTTACTAGAATAAATAGATTCAGTACCTATTCATTATTTGCGATAGATTTTTGTCTAGACAGTGATTGGTGTAAAAGGGTTTCCATCCCTACTTAACCTCAAGAGTTATTCTGACCTCATTGTGGTATGTCTATAAAACCTGGACAGTTTACCCACTACACCAGGAACCTGATTCACTGCCATTTGAATTGTATTAAGAAGATTCTGAAGATCATCTGACAATATATGATACTGGACACTGAGATATTTTCTCAAGCTGAATTGTCAGGGCATTTAGACTGTACTACAGAGAGCACAACTCTGATAGGCTGGCCACATTGTTGGAATACCAAATGGACATTTGCCTAAAAGACTCACACAAGGGAAGCACTCACACAGAGATCAGAAAAGCAATACAAGGACACTCTAAATGTCTCTCTGAAGAATTTTGGTATCAGTTGTGAACACAGAACACTCTGGCTCAGGACCATCCAACTTGACATTCCCACATCAAAGAATGCGCTATGCTCTAAGCATAAAGCAGAATTGCAGAAGCTCTAAAGAAATATGAGATGCACAAATTTATTTTTTAAGATATCTTATTTTACCAATTACATGTAGTAACAATTTTCCACATAACATTGTCTAAAGTTATAAGATTCAAATTGTCTCCCTCCCTTTCTTCCCTTCCCCCTTCCAGAGATGGTAAGCAATTTGATCTTGGTTATACATGTATTATCACATAAAACATTTCCACTTTTTTCATTGTCATGAGAGAATACTCATAAAACCAAACCCCCAAATAAAAACCCAAATAAACTAAAGCATAAAATAGTATTCTTTGATCTCCACATGACTCCCAACAGTTCTTTCTCTGGAAGTGGATGGCATTCTTTGGCACAAATCCATCATTCTCCTGGATCATTGTATTGCATAGAGTTAGCTAAGTCTTTCACAGATGATTATCCCACAATATTGCTATTATTGTGTATAATGTCCTTCTGTTTCTGCTTATTTCACTTTGCATCAGTTCATGTAGGTCTTTCCAGCTCTTTCTGAAATCATCCTATTCATTTCTTACAGCAAAGTAGTATTCCATCACCATCCTATACCACAATATGTTCAGCCTTTCTCCAATTGGTGGACATCCCCTCAGTTTCCAATTCTTTGCCACCTTAAAGAGGGTAGCTATAAATATTTTTGCATAAATGGATCCTTTTCCACCCACCCCCTTTCTAAAAATCTCTTTCAATATAGACCTAGTAGTGGTATTACTGGATTAAAGAGTACAAACAGTTTTATAGCCCTTTGGGCATAGTTCCAAATTGCCCTCCAGAAAGGTTGGAGCAGATTACAACTGCAGTAATAATGCATTTTAGTGTCCCAGTTTTGTCACATCCCCTCCAACATTTATCACTTTCTTTTACTATCATATTGAACCATCTGATAGATGTGAGATGGTACCCCAGAGTTGTTTTAATTTGCATTTCTTTAATCAAGAGTGATTTAGAACATTTGATTATTGATAGCTTTGATTTCTTCATCTAAAGCTGCTTGTTCATATCCTTTGACCACTTGTCAATTAAGAAATGGCTTGAATTCTTATAAATTTGACTTAGTTCTCTATATATTTGAGAAGTAAGACCTTTATCAGAGAAATTTGTTATAAAAAAATTTCCCAGTTTATTGTTTCCCTTCTAATCTTGGCTACTTTGGTTTTGTTTGTACAAAAACTTTAAAATTTAATATAGTCAAACCTATTCTTGTAAGGTTCTCTATCTCTTATTTGGTTATAAATTCTTCCCTTCTCCATAGATCTGACAGGTAAACTATTCTATGTTCCCCTGATTTAGTTATAGTATCACCCTTTATGTCTAAATCATATACCCATTTTGACCTTATCTTGGTATAGGGTGTGAGATATTGGTCTATATCTAGTTTCTTCCATAGTATTTTCCAGTTTTCCCCTACAATTTTTGTCAAATAGTGAGTTCTTATCCCAAAAGCTGGGATCTTTGGGTTTGTCAAACATTAGATTGCTAAGGTCATTTACCTCTAATCTATTACATTGATCCACCAATCTGTTTCTTAGCCATTACCAGATTGTTTTGATGATTACTGCTTTGTAGTACAGTTTGAGATTTTGGTACAAGATGCACAAATTTAGAGACATCTCAATTCTAAATGTCCATATAGGCTATTTGTGCCCTCTCTTTGGTCAAACCTGAGCTTGAATTGATCTAATCAGTCACAGTTGGACACACTTTTATTCACCTGGTTATAGTGATGTCATTTTGCTCCTTTTCTAGTATAAAGAACATCAAATAGCCAACCAATCCAAAGAGTAATATCCAGAGAAATAGCTTTTGTTTTTGGCTCCTAAATATCATTTTCATATGCCGGCATATTTGAAGGGATGAATAGATATAAATCTAGTCTGATAACCATTTTTGGAGAGAGTCAAGGGAAGAAACAAGCACCTAGTCACAGAACTTCTCCTGCTTCCCTTAAGGCAGGAAATATCAATTTCCTTTAGAGATGAGTGGGAAAGATTCCAAAATTATATACACATACCTTCCATTAGCCACATTTATATATTTAGACAACACATGGATGTGTACATCTTAGGGTAGCACACACAGCTTTCATCTACTACATAGACATAAGATTTATCCACATGTTATTCAAAACAGGGACTGCCTGAACACTAGATATTTTAGCAAGATGCCTTTCATGGACATAAGTTCCTTTTGTACATATCCCAAAAAAGTTACTAACTTGTAACCTTTATCCTTGGTTAATAATATGTTTTGCAGATTGAACAACTTAGGGCAATTAGTTGATACAGCAGACACAATGCCTGTCTTAGTCAGAAATATTCTGAGTTCAAATCTGGCCTCAGGTACTTACTAGCTGTGTGAACCTGGGTAAGTCATTTAACCTTGTTTGTCTTAATTTCATCATCTGTGAAATGAACTGAGAAGGAAATGGCAAATCATTCCAGTATCTTTGCCAAGAAAATTCTAAATGTAATCACAAAGAGCTGGACACAACTGAAATGACTGAAAAGCACCACCATCAAAGACCGAGCAACTTATATTATTGTAGGCCTTTCCTTGAAAAGAGAAGTGTAAATTGACTTAGCAATATAGTCTTAAAATAAACTTTAGCTAGTATTCATATACCACTTGAAAGTTTTCAAGTTTACAAATATTATCTCATTTGTTCCTCTTAACAATCCTGTGTGTTAAATATTATTTTCCCATTTAACAAATGAAAAAAAATCAGGGGAAAAGAGGCTAGATTTGAATTCCTGTCTTCCTGACTCCAAGTCCATTACTCTATCCTCTATGCCACGTAGCTGCCTCAATCATATTGGGGATAGTTAAACCCAAATCAAAATGTTAAAATCTTTTATATGAGAAAAATCAGACAACAGACAACAACTTTGTATTAGGAACTTAATTGGAATAACTTCTAATATTAAATTATATATGCCACAATCAAGCAGAGATGCATAAGCAAAGAAATAAAGATTCATGAGAGGAAGAAGACATACACATAGATTGTTGGAAACAGAAGCAGAGGCTGTGATTTTATCATAAAATTATTTTTAACATGCTTTCTACCCCATGAGTTCTGATCTATTCAAAAAAATATGTCTCATGAGCCCCCACCAGTGTTTTGCTCTATTGTTTTGGAATAGCTGGTTACTGCTCCCTGCCAGAGAGATAGAAAGAGAGACAGAGACAGAGAGACAGAGAGCAAGAAAGAGTTGAATTCCTCTTTAACACAGAAAAGAGGGGAAAATAAAATGTAAAATTACTCTAGAATAAAAAGAAGCAGCAAGAGAAAGAACAAGAAAGGTCCATTGTCAAAAAACATACTCTACTCTTTAATAAAATGTATATGCATATGCAAGCATACATACATATATAAATGCAGATATATGTAAATGCACATATATTTGGATGATTCAAAATATCATATGTTATTTCATTGGTATGAGGAATTTCTGATAAAGAAATTCCCTCTAAAATGTAGATTGGAATATGTTCTGCAGTTTAAATATATATGTATGTATACATATATATGTGTGTATGTGTGTGCATGTGTGTATATGTGTGTATTTGTGTATACTCATATATACATATATATACATTTATATATA
>NW_025376718.1:0-9435 GCF_016433145.1 Gracilinanus agilis
TATGTTATGTTCCCCTAATTTCCTTATATTATCATCCTTTATGTCTAAATCATATACCCATTTTGACCTTGCCTTGGTGTAAGGTGCAAGATATTGGTCTATACCTAGTTTCTGCCATATTGTGTTCCAGTTTCCTCAGCAGTTCTTGTCAAACAGTAAATCTGATCCCCCAAGCTGGGATCTTCATTGTCCTTTATCTTGTTCTCCCTCCACCCATGTGCTTGAGCTGGGTTACTCCCTTTAATCTCTCATTGTGCCTTGGTTCCTGCTCCTGCTCCTTCTCTTGACCCCCTGCCTTGGACTTTGATCCCTGACACCAGCCTCACAGGTTCTAGCTCCTGTTCTTGGTGAACATTCTTGGATACTGGTAAGAGTTACCTGCTGGGGGTAATCATCAGGGAACTGGGTTCTCAAACACAAAATGGTTTTAATTTATATTTATATTTGTATTCCAGGCTCCAAGCCAAAGTATGCAACGGTTCCTCCCCCTCGCTGCTGGCATTCTCTTCCCAGCCCCCAGCCTGACTCCCTGCCACCTGCTGGCCCCACCTCCAGGCCACTGCCGGTTCCCACACACAGAGGGGAACAAATCTTTATAATAACCACATGCTGGCACAGTCAGCACACTGAGAAAGGAGAAATCACTCCTCCCTCACTCTCAGCCGTACCCACATAGCTCTTTTCAGATGTGGAGTGCATAACCAGGGTGCGGCAGGGAAGGAGACACCACTGAAATCATTTGTCTAAGGCATGTTCTCTAGCACCCCACAGCTTCCAGATACTCCATATTACTAATTCATCAGGAACTCAAGCCAGATAGTTCCTGACCAGAAAGTATGGGAGAGGAATTTTCTTCTCTCCATCATGCCCAATTTATAGCCCCTCACGGTATTTAGAGCTGTTCAAATGGCTTCCTCAAATGTTCAGTCTCATTGTTGTCTTTGTATCCCCAGCACTTAGCAGAGAACCTTGCATGTAATTGGTGTTCAATAAAAGCCTGTTGATCAACTAATTATTGGGTTCTCCATTAATGGATATTTTCAATCTAAGCAAAGTTCCTTGACTAGGAATTTGTAAAGAAGATTCTTATTTAGCTATGGATAGACAACCTCTGAAGGCTCTTTCACATCTAATATTCTGTGATTCCTTCCCTAGTTTAGTGCCCCTGGAAACATTGCCACTCCCTGAAGAATGAGGGGGTCCTCATTTCCTCAGATCCTCAGTAATGAGCTAGGGTTTCTTGGAGGGTAGTGACACTTATGAAAATAGAGTATTAAAAAAAATTAGGTAATTGAAGAGAGCTCAAAATGTTAATGAGTTAGAGAAAGAAAAAAGGGAAAACCAGAAATTATCATTTTGAAACCAATTTTTCTCTCTTTTCTTTCCCTTTTTAAAAACTCTTAACTTTGTATCAGTGAGTGGATTTTAAATCAGGCCAATTTAAATGAACTGTTTGGGTTGCTTTTTTATAGTAGATTTGTGATATGTAATAAAATCCTTGCTCCATGGTCCAGAACTGAAACTAAAAGTCCATCTTAACCCATTACATGGATAACGGGCAGAGTGATGGGAGTCATGCAGAACTGCCTAGAATAAAATCGATGCATTAACAATTTAGCAATGAAAACTTCATCTCCAATCATACAGATAGCCAGTCAACTGCAGAATGAATTAGTTTATCAAAGGTCTCCCTAGGAGTAGTGTCTTGTTTTTGCCTTGATATTTGGTTATTTTGCTAGGGACTACCCCCAAGTAAAAGGGAATCTTGTAGATAGCCTGTTATATGTGAATTAATGACCTTCTGTCATTAATTAAGCATTGCTTTAGGACTTGAATATACCATTAATAAAGCCCAGCAAGTATGCCCAGCTGCTCAACTTTCACTGATGGCCAAAAATAATTTCAGGCTACTTTTCCCTCCACAGGTAATATGTGTAGATGAATAATCAGTTTCAACAGCCTACTTTCAATAAAGTAATTTTACCAACTCCCCTGAATTTTCAGCGTGATTTTGCGAATTCTAACATCTGGGGGAAGTTCATAGTAATAGAAAATTACACCAAAGTTCTAGAAAGATTCACACCAAACTGATCTCTATAATGCTCTGTACCACTAGGCCTATTCACATGAACTTACTTTAAAAATTCATTTCCTCTATAGGAACCTCTTTTGTGAATGTGGTTCATCAATTTTCAATCCAACAAGGATTAGAAATGTCCATGAACCTAAATCTCATATGAAAAGAGAATGGATTCCTCTGTACCTGGATACATGAATTTCTGGAAATTTCTGAGTTATTCTTGCCCTTATCAAAATCTGACTTGCAAAGTAAACTAGTAATCCAAAAGATTGTGGATTTTTCTTTCAGTGATGATTTTTCAGGTCAATAATATTTTTTGTTGTTCAGTTGTATTCAACTTTTTGTGAAAGCACAAGGTATTTTCTTGGCAAAGATCGTGTAGTGGTTTGCCATTTCCTTCTCCAGTGAATATCTGAGACCATATTTGAACTCAGGTCTTACTGATTCCAGAGCAAGTACTCTATCCATGGAACCACCTAGCTGCCTCCAATAAATATTACATAAATAGGGGCAGCTGGGTAGCTCAGTGGAGTGAGAGTCAGGCCTAGAGACAGGAGGTCCTAGGTTCAAACCCGGCCTCAGCCACTTCCCAGCTGTGTGACCCTGGGCAAGTCACTTGACCCCCATTGCCCACTCTTACCAATCTTCCACCTATGAGACAATACACCGAAGTACAAGGGATTAAAAAAAATATTACATAAATAATAAATATATTATATAAATATTCTACTATATACCAGGCACTGTGCTAGACTCTGGGCATACAAAGACAATATTAAAATAATCCCTGTCCTCAAGGAGCTTCCATTATTCTAGGAAAATGTAACAAAAATGTAACAAAAATAAGTAAATACAAGGCACAAAGGAATTAATACCTGAATAACAATTATTGGGAGCAGGGAAAAGTGTGTAGTATGTAGCACCTGAGCTGTGAATTCTTTGAAGGGAGCTTTGAATTTCTGAGGGAGCAGTCAAGAAGCCTCATTTTCCTGCGTTCAAATCTGACCTCACACTTGCTATGAGATCCTCTGCAAGTCACTTAACCCTGTTTGCCTCAGTTTCCTAATCTGGAAAATGAGCCAGAAAAGAAAATAGCAAACTACTCCAGGATCTTTGCCAAGAAAACCCCAGGTGGAGTCACAAGGTGTTGGACATGACTGAAAAATAATAGAATCCATGAGGGAGAGGTGAGTGCAAAGTTCATCTGAGCAGTTGCAGAGCCCCAGTGCAAAGATATGTAGGAGGATCAGCTCCTGGGAGTCTAAACTTGGCAGGTAGCCCCAAGACAGGGCATGGCCTAGAATATGGCAATTGATAAGTTGGGGAGAACCAGTGTACATGTACCCTATGACAAAGCCCCAAGGTATGTTTCTCTGACTCAGTTGTTTCCCTGGAGGGCACTGGGGATACAAGAGATCCTCTTCCTCCACTCATAACCTCTAGCACATGAGCTAAGACCATTCGCACAGGAAACTAGCCATAAAACACACATAGTCAGAGAAAAGACCTTTTTTACCATCCCCTGATGTGCAAAGGGAGAGGATCTAATATGCTTCGGAGGCTAAGTATATATAGAAAATGGTCCTGAAAAGTATTTTTGCCTATATAACTGGCTTTGAAATATGTTTCCCTCCTCTCCCCATCAATTCATATACTGTAATCAGATCCCTGCATTGAAACTGTACCTAACTTAGGAGATATGTCTGGGCATGAACTGTTGTGTAATCATTCAAATAGGATAGGGCATAAAGCTCAAGGCCACAGGATATGTGGTTTTTACCTGGCCTTTTAACAGGTAAATTGGCCCTTTTATTTTAATGTAAATGTGTAAATATGCAGATAGAAAATCACTCAACAGAAGAATCTTTGAAAATAAAGAAATCTTACTGAAACTCTGTTTGACTTTCAAATAGAAAAATATTCAATTGCCCAAATTGAATATTTCAATTAATAATGAGCAAATTTGGTTCTAAAAAAAAAGTATATCTTTCTTGTTTTCTTGGTTGAATTGGGAGATTATGGTGATGGAACATTGAAAATTATTGTTGAACTTTTTCAATATGTTAGTTATTTTTGCTGATAATTGTTTTCTATTTTATTCTAAAACATGATGGGCCAACTTTTTAAAGAAGGGGCCAAAGGAAAGGAAATGCTCATCTGTCAGTCGGTTTCTAAGGCAACTCTTTCGAAGTTTCATTGTATTGTATCCTACTCATAGTACTCGTCAGATTAGGAATAATGCCACACAGCCTGATAGAACATCTCAGGGGGCCGTAGTTTGCCCATCACTGTTCTAAAGGATGGCTTTCTGATAGGGTAGAAATATAGTCAGAAGTATAGATACTATAGAAACAATTAATAAATTTTTTTAAAATCAATAAAATATATTTTTAGAACATTTGATTTTTTATCAACCTACATGTTCATTCATTCATTCATTCAATAAATATTTATTAAGCACTTAACATTGTGCCAGGCACTGTGCTAAAAACTGCAGATGAAAAAAGAAGCAAATGACAATCCTTGTCCCCAAGGAGCTTTAAATCTAATGCTAATGAATACATATGACAAGCCATATAAAGAATAAATGGAAAATACAGATGGAATGCCCTAGAATTAAGAGAGGCTAAAGGAGGTTTCCTGTAAAAGGTAGGATTTTAGTTGCTTTTCCTTGATAGATTACCAGCTGTTTTGAATCATAATTCTCTGATCCAGATTAAAACCTGGGTTTCCTCAAATAAAAAATCAAAAGGTCTGAAAGTCTAGCCAAGATGGGAAATACTGTGTCTAAAAGAATGAAGGATGTTGGAGCATCTAGGTGGCACAGTGGATAGAGCTCTCCAGGAGTCTGAAAGACCTGAATTCAAATTTGACTGGAGACATTTCCTGGCTGTATGGCCCTGGGTAAGTTGTTTAACTCCATCTGCCTATCCTTACCCTTCTGTCTTAGAGTTGCTTCTAGGACTGAAAGCAAGGGTGAAAAAATTTTTTTAAAGAAGAAGAATGGATTTCTTCTGCCAGTTCAAGTGGCCAAAACCATTGCATTAGTTGCATTTCACAAATATTTTTTGGTTTCTATCTTTCAGTAATAACTTTTCTCAGGTAACCAAAAATCACCTGGAGGTATCCATCCAATTATTGCTAGATTGCAAACATGTGGCTGCATGGGAAGTGGGGGAGGGAGGGATTGATGCATGGCCGGCTAAATGCATCATGGTCAAAGAGAATAAACTGTACTTTTCAGTTCACTCTTCTTAGGCTTAAGTCATTAAGAAGAGATTTGAACACTTCATCTAATGGGGGTAAATGAGGATTCTCATGAGCTGTCACTTTCAGAGAACAGCAAGAATATCTTCCAGCTAAGGAAAAAAAAAAGAAAAGAAAACTGAAACCCCACCCAGGAGTAACCAGTTTTCTTTCCCTTGACACATTGTTTTACTGGAAAGATGAATATCTATTGCAGGGAAGGTCCTTTAAAGAACAACGTTGAAGTCTTGATGATTTAGAGAACAGAAATGCAGTCATTTCAGGAACATGTTATAAAGAAACCAGCCAACACAGGCTAAGTCAAACATGCTACTGAAGAAAGAAGGCTCCACATACCACAAGCCCAGAGGGAGGAGGAGAAGCAGAAATTCCAAGGCACCCAGTCTAGCTCTGCAATCAATTGACCTTAGGAGTTGCAATGGAAGGCTATTTCCTGTTTCACTCCCTGAAACCTGAAACCTGGGAGAAAGGCTCTCTAAGGTTTTCAGAAATAACAAGGTTTGCTGTTTTAAATAATAATAATCTTTTTTTAAAAGCAAGAAAAAGGAAGCTGGTTAGGATCCCCACAGATTGACTTTGGCAGACTCTTGAACCTCCGTTTGCCAGGCGGTTCCTTCTTGGCTTGTCCATGCAAGTATCCATTGAATGTACCCATCGAGGAAATAAGATAATGCCTGCAGCGGGGGAAGATCCTGCTATGCTTCCCACATGCAACCCCCTTTCTCTTTTTCTTCCCTTTTTTCCATTCCCTTCTCTCGCTTTGTTTCTATGAACTATCCAAGAACAACATAAAAATAAAACATCTTCGAAGCATCTTCCTTAACAGAGATGGGGTGGAGGGGATGATATCAAATGAAAGGCCTGAAGCATGTTTACCAGAAATCTTGCTGCAGCCCCATTGCTTGCAAGAACAATTTTGTGGGAGACCCTTGTTTGGGACCTCATCCTCAGGAGCTAATTGCCTAAGAATAATTCTTCATCTGAGGTCTGTGAAGTTGGGTTTGTGTTTCCGTGTATGTGATAGCTGTAATTCAGTGAAACTGATTTGCTTTGAAATCCTTATTTTACCTTATATATTTAAAAACATTATTCTGAGCAAGGCTCAGAGGCTTCACCAGACTAAAAAATGCAAACAAAATCCCCCAAAACTCTGATCTAGTTTAAGGAATATGACAACTAAAAAAACTTCACAATTTAGATGCAGAAAAAGAGCCTTTTTTTTCAGTGAGTCTACTCAGCAGGTAGGAGGCATAGTGAACGGAGCTCTACACTTCAAGTCAGGAAGACCCGAGTTTGAATCCTGCTGTAGACACTAGCTCTGTGACCCTGGACAAGCAAGCTATTTGCTCTTTGGATCGAGTGCCAACCTGAGTTCAAATATCACCTCAGACACTTATTAGCTGTGTGACCTTAAGCAAGTAACTTTCATTCTTATTTGCCTCAGTTTCCTTATCTGTCAGATGAGTTGGAGAAGAAAGTGGCAAACCACCACAGTGTCTTTGCCAAGAAAACTCCAAATGGGTTCATGAAGAGTCTGACACAGCTGAAGAACAATGATTCCCCTGGACAAAACTACTTTAAAAATGGGGAGGCTAATAGTACCTATCTCATTTGTGAGGATCAAATGAGATAAAATTCAAAGTGCTTTGTAAACCTTAAAGTACTCCATAAATGCTGCCTATTTTGATCTGTTGAGTTCCATCTGTTAAAGGAGAGTCTTGGACTTGATGACCTCTAAAAGTCCTTTCCAGATCTAAATCTATGATCCCACGATGTTCCAAGCAGAGTTATGTTGAGGCAGCATGGTTCCAAATCCCTTTATCTATGATACTATAGCAGAATTCTAAGATTAAGGCATTCTCTCCCCCACCCAGGCTTCTGACTCATTGAATTGCTATTTTAGTGGCATCATTGCTTTCATCATCATCACTGCTATTCATGTCAGTGGTTTTTAAAGTATCCACAGGGCCCTAAGCATAGCACAGAGAAAAGAATAGCTGAAGGGTCTTTGCCTAATGACAGATGACATCTCTGATGGTCATGGGGTCCCAGACCCAGAGGAGTCCCAGCTTTGGAGTCTGGGTATCTGACTAGATTCAAGCACCAAGGTGACTTGCACAACTCAATCCAGTTTAGTAGTTTTGAGCTTTTTACTTTGGAAAGAATAACAATAAGAAAACAATTATAGTAGAATACCAGGGAATTCTAATTACCAAACTTGGCCAGAAAGAAGAAGGACCTCTCAATGTTTCTTCGCAGGCATGGGAGACTACCAGTTTAGAACATTTTAGATATGGTGGTTATTTTTACTTCTCCCTTCTCCCCCATTCTTTGTTTAAAGTGATTGCTCTCTGGGAGATTAAAATGAGGAGGAAAGGTAGCTAAGTAGCACAGTAGATCAACTACCTGGACTGATGTTGGGGGGAACTGGGTTCAAATTTGTCCTCAGACACATCCTAGTTGCATGAACCTGGGTAAGTCACTTAACCCTAGTTGCCTAGTTTTTGCCACTCTTTTGCCTTAGAATCATTAATATTTTTAAGTTCAATCCATATTCCATCCAATCTCATCATTTTCAGTAAATCCAAATCTGTATTGGCATCAAAAAGGATAAAATGGTATCCCAATGGATTTTTCTAATTATTTTTAAAGCATTCTTTTTCCAGGGTAGAAAAGTGTCCCCCTCCTTTCCCTCCAGTATAACAGAAAAAAAAATAGAAATCCTATGCATATTGTGCTAGTAAATAAAAAAAATATTTCAATTTAAAGAGTTACATTTTTTATAAAAGTTTACAAATAATGGTTTTTATTTTGAATTTTTCAGCATAAAAGTTGCTTTGATGGCATATTATGATATAATGCATCCCTTTAAGGCTAATCGCTTATAGGATAGTTAAGTATCAGTATTGAGACCCAATCTTTAGTTGCCATCTTGCAGATATGAATGAATGTTCACCAAGCATATATTTCATATTTTATTTTATTGTATACTGCAACTAATAAATCAAGGAATCAACATATATTAGGTTCATGTACCATTTCTATAAACTACAAACTAAGAATGATAAAGCTATCAATATAGTTTAATATTTGCTCATTTTACTATACTTTTTGTTATTTATTTGTAGGGAGGTCATGGGAATTATAAATTCAATTTGAGCAAAGTTTAAAAACTATATATTTTATGATAAAGGACCTTTTAGTGAAGATAGCCAAAGCACTGATATCATATATTTGCTGTAAAGAGAATTATGAGTCTTATTTTTCTTATATTAAAGGCTACTTACTAAAAAATATCAATAGTTAGAATTGATTCTAAGACAGAAGGTAAGTGATTAAAGGAAAAAGAAAGAAAAGTAAGGAGGGATGTATTTGGAAATGTAGTTCATGTAAAAAACAAAAAAAAAATTTTAAAAATTTGAAAGGAAATGCTTGAAAATACATTATGCTCAGGAACAGCTAGGTGGCTTGAGAGCCAGGCCTATAAAAGGGAGGTCCTGAGTTCAAATCTGGATGCAGACATTTCTTAGCTATGTGACCCTGTGCAAGTCACTTAAGTCCATATTGTGTAGCCCTGGAACCGATATCCAGTATTGATTCTAAGACTTTAAAAGGTAAGGGCTTAAAAAAGAAAATGCATTATGCTTTTTCAGGTCTTCTTTTTTTCCAGACCAAACATCTCCAGTTCCATCAGATTACCCTTCTCTAGAATGAATTTGAGACCCTTCACTTAAGATCTTTGAATCATCTCCAGTTTATAAAAGGATTTACCATATGACTCCTTAAAATATTGAAATCCCCTATTGCAACTGCAGAATTACTCTAAGGCCAACACTTCAAATCATGTGTGCTAGGGGGTGGAAACAGCAGAGAAATTAACTCATTTTTTAACCTCTCTTACTGTCTCAAAAGGGAAACATTTTGGTATTTCTCTCAACATTTCAAATTCTTCATTATTATTATGTCTCTTATGATGATCTTACTCAATAAATGTTGTGCATGTCCCAACTGGCCATTCCCCCATCTCCATCTCCATCTCCATCTCTCTCTCTTCCTCTCCCTTCCTCTTCCTCCCCTCCCCTCCCCTC
>NW_025376719.1:0-6905 GCF_016433145.1 Gracilinanus agilis
TTTCACTCTTTCCACCTCTTTATAAATAAAGCTACTAAAAGTCATTTGGGCTTGAGCTATAATATTTTTAAATTGGCGACCACAATATTAATTTAGAATTCTCACATATTTAATCAAACCATTAATTTAATTCCTTGCAATATCTAGATTACATCTAGATCTATAAATTATATCTAGATATAAAGGTAAAGGAAGTGGATTGTATGTATGATTTTATTAGTATAGGGAGCTCCTGCATGAGCATCTTAGAGAATTGCCTGGGGTACCCAGAGACTAAATAAAAGGTTCCTGAGAGGCCTGAGGTCATAAAGCCAGTATGTGCGTGCGTAGGAAGATTGGGGGCAGGAAGGCCTTGATTGAACCCAACTCTCCCTGGTTTCATGACTGACTTTATTACTGACATAACAGTGCCATACTGGTTCTATACTGTGGCATTGTTTTTGACTGATTTTGAAAGAAAATGGGCAAGACCCCAGTAAATTAGCTCTGAGACAGAAAATGAAGGGAGAATATTGAGATTGAATTGTTCTAAGCAATATGAATAATATGTCTTGTGCAAATTTGCCTTTTCCCCCCATAGACAAATGGGGGGAAGTAAAAAAAAAATACTAAAACAAGATTTGATGGAGGAAGGAGGAAATTACATTCGTAAATGTGAATAAGATGAATATATCCATAAATCATGAGGGTAATTAGACCAAATAAATGACAAAGTAAAAGCCTATAGTTTGCTTCCTTTGAGAAGCGTATTTAAAGCAAAGGTTCGTGTTCCATAGATTAATATGTTATCCTGGAAGGCACCACAGATTTTTTTTTCTAAATTGCTAGTAAATATATTTACACTGAAGTATGTTGCATTGGAGAGGCAGCATTGGGTTCAAATACACTGATATTAATCTGTGTGTCCTTGAATGTCATTTACCCTCTTTGGGACCTCAGTTTCATCAATAAAGCAATGGGGTTGAACTACGTAACTAAGTTTACTTCTAGCTCTAAATCTATGATCCTATAATCTATGTGATTAAAGAAAAAGCTAGGTTGTATTGTTACTTTGGGGGAATTCAATGTGTATCTTTCTGGCTTATGAATCTAGCAGGAAAATAAACAGGCAAGAATCTAAACAAAACCTAGAAAATTAGATGGGAGAGACCTTTGCTGACTTGTAGAATGGCAATCTAAAGGAATGTATATAGTTCCAGCTTTATTTAGCATGTTTATAAAAGCTGTTCGTGTAAAAAAATTATGTATAGGTTCTGTGGTAGTAACTGAAATAGTAATTATATCTTTCATATGCCATAATGCAAAAAAAAATTTAACACAGGATTCAGACATAAATGGAGATGAAAAACCCCCCAAATATAATAGTGATTAAAATGTTACTGTTAATTTGTAGGATGCCTCAGCATTCCTTAATGGAAATTTATCTCTGACTCCATATATAAAGAAAAGAGAGAAAACTAATGAATCATACATTAAGACAATTAATAATCATCAAAGTAGTCTCTAAATAAGAGTAAAAGTAATAATGCCCCAAATCAAATAACTGTATTAATCAAAAAGCTTTAAGTGCCTACTCTGTGTCAGGTACCTGTTCTAGATGTTGAAGATTCAAAGACAAAAATGAAAAATAACTAGCTCAAAATGTTTTCTCAAAAAGTGATGTGTAGCCAAGCTATTTGACAAAATGCAAACTGTAGGAGGGCCTTCCCTAGTGTTCCTCTTTACCCTCAGATGTAGAGAAGGGAGTTTTGGTCAATTCTGTCATGAAATCCATGTCTCCACAGGATTTGGGAAACAGATGCAGGCAGGAGCTCTCTGCCTTCCTTACACCACAGCCTTGTCTAGTTTGCATATGTAACGGCAAGTGGAGAGTTTAGTGCTTCAGTTGTAGATAATTATCAAGGTTTAAACTGCACCTGTGTCACTAAACACAAATATAGTTGTTTGTTTTTTTTTAAATAAGTTTCATTGATTTTGTTTTTATATATCACATTGACTTCTGAATAACTGTCCCTACTCCCCCATCTAGGATAACTTTTCATGATAAAAATTAAGAAGCAGTTCAGCAAAACCTGATCCATTCATAGCATCTGATAACATATTCAACATTCTTAATCAACAGACCTCTACTTCTCTAATGAAAGGAGGAAGACATTTTTTCATCCCGTTGGGGCTGTTTTGTATTTAGAATTATGCATTATTTAGTTTCATTTTATTAGTTTTTCTATTTACATTGTTGTAAACTAGGTGTATATTGTTTACCTGGTTCTGCTTTCTTTATTCCCAGTCAGTTTATATCTTTCTACTTCTCAAAATTCCTCCTGTTTGTCATTTCTTGGGGTGCAATATTTTATTACATTCATGTATTGCTATTTGTATAGCCATTCCTCAGATGGCTAGCACTTGCTTTGTTTCTTAGTACTTCACAATAAAGATTTGCATGGATATTTTTGCTTTATATGAGATCTTCATCTTTGACCTCAGTAGGAGGGAAGGAAACAAGTATTTTTTAAAGCATCTATGATGTGCCAGTTGCTAAGTATTTTACAAATATATCTCATTTGATCTTTACAATAATTCTGGGAGGTAGGTGCTATTATCTGCATTTTACAGTTAAGGAAACTGATGCTGGCAGAAAGTTAACTGATGTTCCCACAATCATCATGGTAAGTTTCTGAGGCAAGATTTAAACCAGCTCTTTATACGTTTTCTTATCTGGCTTCCTCCAGGGTTATTGCTGAGATCTCTAGGAAAAGGTATGAACATTTTATTAACTTCTTAAAAGCATAATTCAAATTAGTTTCTCTATCAACATTGTATTTGTATGCCTGTCTTCCTGAATCTCTTCTAATATTTCCTACTTGTCACACTTTTGCCAATCTTTCTCCATTTTCTGAGTGTGAACTGAAATGTCACATTTCTCTACTTTCTTGTTTCCCCTCTATTTTTACAATAAACTTCTTACTTGAGATATAATAACTTCGACAACCACATTTTTTCATATAATTTAAGTCCAAACAATAAATTTAACCTTTACAAGGGTCACACAACCAGGAAATATCTGAGATCTGATTTAAAATCAGGACTTCCTGTCTTATTCTTAAATATATATATTTATACAATTATGCAATTAAAAATAAATATAATTTTAATATCAACTCATGCTTACTCTTTATAATTTTGTTACATTCACTTTTGATTTTTTTGGTGTGTAGTTACCACTTACCTTTTTTTAGTAATTGTTTTCTTGGTGCTGCTTCACTCTGCATCATTTCTTACAGCACAGTAATACACCGTGACATTCATGGAATACCATTTGTTTAGTCATTCCCCAATTAATGGGCAGGTACTTTGTTTCCAATATTTTGCTACAACAGAATTTCCTGCTATAAATATTTTCTGGTATATTAAGAATTTTATGTTGATAATTTATTTGCGGTATAAGTCCAGAAATGGAGTCTCTGGCACAAAGGGTATGGAGATTTTAGTGATTTTATTTGTATAGTTCCAAATTGCATTCCAAAATGGTTCTACTTTTTCAGGCTTCACCAAAAGGTGTTATTTTGCTTATCATTCTACAACCCTTCCAATATTGAGTATTACTATTTTTGTCATATTTGCCAGTTTGTAGGCAAAACTTCAAGTTTATCTTGATTTGGAACATCTTTTATGTGTTTGTGAATACTTGGCAATTCTTTTTTTAAAGAACTGTTTGTTTGTATCCTTTAACTAGCTTTCTATTGAGGGATAACTATTGATCATTTTTGATAAATAGATAGATAGTTAGATAGATAGATAGATAGATATGAACATGCCATTTTATCTATGTAGGTTATATATAAATGTAAACAAACATACACATGCTCATTGTATGTATATTTTATATAACATGAAAGTCATTTGCTCGTTTCCCTTTTTATCATAGGTGGATTAATTTTGTCTGTTCAGAAGCCTTTCAATTTCATGTAATCAAAGTTGAATATTTTATATTTTCTAATTATCTCTCTCTAGTTAAGAATACCTCTCCTACCCAAAGCTTTGGGAGGTATGCAATCTCCTTCTTTTCTCATTTTTTATAGCCTGATCATTAAGATTAAAATTGCATATACTTTTAGAATATGCTGTGGAATATAGTTTTAGGTATTGGTCTAAGCCCAATTTCTGCCAGACTGCTTTTCACTTTTCTCAGCAATTTATAAAAAATAAGGAATTTATCCTAGGTAATTTGTTTTTCACTTTATCAAACACTGAATTATTTATTTCAATTGTTTCTGATTCTCTGTTGTGTAGGCATTGTCATTTCAATGAAATAGTGTTACTGTTTCTCTATTTCATGACCAGTGCCAAATGTTCCTGATAATTGTTGCTTTATAATATAGTATGAGGTTTGAAAGTGCTAGTCTCACTTCATCCCTATTTCTTTCCATTCTTTCCTTTTATGTTCTAGATCTTTTGGCTTTTTTTCAAATACATTTTATTATTATTTTATCAAGTTCTATAAAATATCCCCTTGGTAATTTGAGTGACATACCATTAAAAGCATTAATTAACTTTGGAAGTGTAAAAGTTGGAAGCCCTTGTACCCCCTGAAACTACATTACTCAAATTCCTTTTCACCATACCTATAATTACTTTATCAGAATCAATACCTGCTGACAGACCAAAATGAGGAATAATCTCTTTCAAAAGGACTTTGGCAACAAAAGCTGCTGTGGCCTGAGCAGTTGGAATTGCTTCAGGCCACCTATTAGTTGATTGACTATGACCAGACAAAATTTATAGTGTCCAGCTTTTGGCATTCTTATGGGGAAAAATTGAGGGTTAAATTAAATATTATCAGGGTTCTGAGGAAGGGTAAGTAAGAGACAAAGGTAATAGACTGGGATTAACAAGTTGGGGAAATACAATTCAGAATGGGTAACACAGATCCACCTAGCCAGGGAGTTTGTGAAACTAACAAGTGAGTAGACTGACAAAAGATTTTATAAGAGGAGTTTTAATAATAATTGAGGGTCAGGGAAAATGGGGAGAGGTCACACTGAATCAAATAACTAAAGACCACACAGGGGCTGGGAGAATGGGTTAATGCCTATACTGCACTAATCAGACCATTACAGACTAGAAGGGAAATGGGTCTCTCATGAAGTCATGTCCACTTCAGCTCCTCTTGATGGCACAGGAAATGGGTCCACAGGAAGGTAAATCCAGGAAATGCTAATCAAGGAGCTTGTCTCAGAGTGGGATGTCCACCACCCAGCTAGATCTTCTTGCTCACTTGATCTTCCCTGGAAGGTCTTCCTTTCTCAATGGTAACTCCACAATCCTTGGGCTTCTCACTGGGCAGGTAAAGACATCCACACCCTCTCCCTTTCCCAGCTTGACCAGAGTCCTCAAGGGCAAACAGTTTTCTTCCCTTCATTCCATTTAGAATGTCCATGACTGACAGTCATGGTTTTTCTTCTAGCCTGATTGCAAAATCTGCTTCAGTCTATTTACCTATTACAGTTCCCCCTACCCCCTTTGCACAAAGCCAAAATAGTGTTCCACACAATATTTAGGTATTTGTGCACTACAAATTAAACTAAAATTATAACCCCAAAATAACAAACAACCTACACTGACTCTATTCTATCTAACACTACCTTACTCTACCCTACACTAGGGATTTTAACAAGGAAAGGTAAAGGGAATACATTGAACAGTTACATAGTTCAAAGCATAAAGCATCAAGTTACATTGCAAAATTTTCAACAAAATCAACAGCAAATATGAAATATCAACACAAAAGTCAAAACAAATATCAAACACAACCCCAATTCTAATACAGAAATAGTATACTAACTAATAAATGCAAACAAGTTTTGGAAAATGCATTGTAACACAACATTGCATAAATTGTACAGCAAAATTACAAGAAAACATTAAACTCACTTATGCAAATTACATTTAAATGTTTGCAACTCAATTATATCAAATTATCCACAGTATTTACATTTATACATATATATATATACGATACATACATGCAATATATACACATGCATGATATGCATATATACAATACTTACATTATAATACATTTTATAATATACACATCCTATTTACACTTATTTACACATCTATTTACATTATTTTGTGATATGTGATCTGTAGTTTGTTATATGTTCTACATGTAATGCAATTTTGTTATGTTTGTTGTATTTGCATTTTAATGTACATTAGTACCTTATCTTATCCTTTAATCCAGTGATTCCCAAAGTGGGCGCTACTGCCCCCTGGTGGGTGCTGCAGTGATCCGGGGGGGGGGGGTGGTGGCCACACTTTTTTTGTATTACATTCTATTCTGAGTTCAATAAATAGTTTCAGGGGCACTAAGTAATATTTTTTCTGGAAAGGGGTGGTAGGCCAAAAAAGTTTGGGAACCACTGCTCTAATCTAATACTATTTCTATTTCACTAACCTATTCTAGACTATCCCTAAGGTATTAATATAGTAGTCTAACTACATCTGCCTAAATAACTAGCTAATCTTTGTTAGTAACTAACTATCCTTTGTTAGTATTTACTTATCCTATAGCTAATTCTAATTTCATGAGTAATTATATATTGTTTTATTCCATGAGATATACAATGCATCCTTAACATGTTTGTGTTGTATGCGTCTGATTGTTATGTTGTTACTTTGCTATATTGTGTTGCAACATGTTACTGTTGGATGTATGATACCTACCAAAACTCCATATCTCCTTTCTTCTTATGATGTTCTATTCCTCAAGGAAATCTTCTCTTCTCTCCATTTTTCCTCTTCCCCTTTTCTTCATCAAAGTTCTTGATAGTTTTATGTGCAATGTTGGATGCCTATGAGTATGTAGTGATACTATTTACATTACCCAAAATACTTTCAAA
>NW_025376720.1:0-4712 GCF_016433145.1 Gracilinanus agilis
GGGGGGGGGTGGCACCCACTTTGGGAATCACTGCTTTAAATGTTTGGTAGAATTCATTTGTGAATACATCTGACCTTAGGAATTATTTCTTGAGGTGTTCATTGATGTCTAATTCAATTCTTTTTCTGAGATGAGATTATTTAAATATACTATTTCCTCTTTTGTTAATTGTGGAATTTACATTTTTGTAAATATTCGTTGATTTTCACCTAGTCCATTATATGCATTGTCATTTAATTGGGCAAAATAGCTCCTAATGATTGCCTTAGTTTCCTCTTTATTAGAGGTGTAATCTGTCTCTCTCTCTCTCTTTTTTTTTTTTTTTTTGGTACTGATGATTTGTTTTTCTTTTTCTTTTTTAAATTAGATTAACCAATAACCGTATCTATTTCATTTGTTTTCTCAAAGAACCAACTCCTTATTTTACTTACTAATTCACTAGTTATTTTACTTTCATTTATATTAATTTGTCCTTTGAATTTTAGGATTTCCAAATTAGTCTTCATCTAGGGATTTTTAATTTGTTCTTTTGTAGTTTTTTTAGTTGCATGCCCAAATCATTGATCTCCCTTTTTCCCTCCTATTTTGTTGAAATAGGTATTCACATATTTAAATTTTCCCCTGAGTACTTAGTTGGCCATACATTTTGATATGTTGTCTCCTGATTGTTATTTTCTTTCATAAAATCAGTAACTGTTTCTATGCTTTTGTTCTCTAACATGCCAGTTTTGAAGAATTAGATTATTTAGTTTTTAATTAATTTTTAGTTTCCCTCTCCATGGACCATTATTGATTATAATTTTTATTACATGATGATCTGAAAAAGTTTCATTCATTAATCTGCATTTGTTTGTGATGTTATTATGCCCTATTATATGGTCAATCTTTGTATATGTCACAAGTGCGATTGAAAAGAAGATATATTCCTTTTTATCCCTATTCAGTTTTCTCCAGATATCTATTAAATCTAACTTTTCTAAAATTTCATTCACTTCCTTTGTTTTTCCTTATTTATTTTTTAGTTAGATTAAATAAACTAAATAAGTTCTGATAAGGAAATGTTGATATACCTGACTAGTATAGTTTTACTATCTATTTCCTGTTTAAGCTCTTTTAGTTTCTCCTTTAAAAATATGGATGCTTTGCCATTTAATGCGTATATGTTTAGTACTAATATTACTTCCTTGCTTATAGTACCTTTTAGCAAGATGTAATTTCCTTTTTTATCTGTTTTAATAATATTTATTTTTGCTTTAGCTTTGTCTGAGACCATGATTGTCACTCTTGGTTTTTTTACTGTAGATCAGGGGTTGGCAACGTATGGCTCTCAAGCCATTTCTGGCTCTTTTTGCAGGAGCCATAAAGTAAATTTTTGAGGCACTGTTACAGGAGTTCACACTATTACAGGAGCACTCACTGTGAGCACTGTAAGGCTCTCACAAAATTACATTTTAAAAAAATGTGGCGTTTATGGCTCTCACAGCCAAAAAGGTTGCCAACCACTGCTTTAGATGATGAATAATAAATTCTGCTCCAGCCTTTTACCTTTACTTTGTATGTTACCCTGCCCCAAATATGTTTCCTGTAAACAACATACAGTAGATTTCTATTTTTTAATTCAGTCTGCGATACACTTCTTTTTTTATGGTTGAGTTTATTCCATTCATATTACCATGCATTGCCCTCCATCTTTTTTTCCCTTTTTTATCCTGCTCTTTTTCCTTTCATTTTGTTCTTCCTCACCAAGTTTTGCTTTTTAATTACCTCTCCAATTCTCTCTCCCTTTAATTACTTAACTTCCCTTGCTTTTTTCCCATTCTATTTCTCTTTAGAGTTAGATATTGTTCTATGCCCAATGAGTTTAGTTGTTATTACCTCTCTGAGCCAGTTAGGATGAGAGTAAAGTTTAAGCAATGCCTGTCACCATCCTCATTCTGCATTTCACTGTAATAATTTTCATGCTTCTATACGTTATATAATTTAACCCATTGCATCTCTCCCTTCCCTTTTCTTTCATTGCAAACTTCTTTTTTACCCCTTAATTTTTTTTTGCATCATATCATCATAATCAGCTTACTTCCCTGTCCTCTGTCTATGTTTCTTCTGTCTCCTCTTCTACAAAGAATAATGTTTAAGAATTATAGATACCCTCTTTCCATGTAGGAATACATAGAGTTTGAAATTATTAAGTCAATTAAATATTCTCTTATTAAATTCTTTATGTTTCTCTTGGTTCTTGGTTTTTTTGTTTAGGTCTCTATTTTTCCTTAGGAATTCTTGGAAATCTTCTATCTTATTGAATGATTATTTTTTCCCATGCAAGAATTTAATCAGTTTTGCTTTATAGGTGACTCTAGGTTGTAAACCCAGATATTTTACTTTCATTAATAACATATTCCATGCCTTCCTATTCTATAATGCGGAAGCTGCTAAGTCCTGTGTGATCCTGATTGTAGCTCCATGGTTTATAGATTATTTCTTTCTGGCTGCTTGCAGAATGTTCTCCTTAGCTTGGGTGCTCTTGAATTTTGCTATTATATTCCTGGAAGATGTCATTTGAGGATTTCTTTCTGGAGGTGATCTGTGGATTCTTTCAATTTCTATTTTATTTTATTATTCAAAAATACCTGGGCAGTTTTCTGGGAAGATTTCTTGTATTATGATATCAAAGTTTTGCTTCATTTTTTTTTGATCAGGAATTTTAATTAGCTAAATGTTAATTCTTAATAATTCTTAAGATGTCTCTTCTGGTTCTATTTTCCAAGTAGTTGCTTGTTCAATGAGATATTTCATGCTTTCTTCTATTTTTTCTTTCTTTTGATTTTGTTAATGCTTCTTGATGAATCATAAAGTCATTAGAGTCTAGTAACCCAATTCTGATTTTTAATAAATTGTTTTTCTATGTCAGCTTTTGAGCCTACTTTTTCATTTGTCCCATTTCTTCTTTCACTGCTTTCATTTCTCTTCCCAATTTTTTGTCTTTTTTCTTAGTTGCTTTTTGAAATCCTCTTTCAGACTCTGGGTCCCAATTCATTTTTTTCTTTTGGATTTTGCATGTGTTAGCTTTGCTTTCTCTGCCCCCCCTCTGTGTTTGTGCTTTTTTCTTTTTCTCCATAAACATTCTCAATAGTTAGGTGCTTTTTTTGGTGTCTAATCATTTTCCCAACTTTTTATAGGTAGGCTTTTTTTCTCTTGGAGGTTAGTTCATCCTCTTAAGCTTTAGTCCTTCCTAATGCTACTCTTAGCTTCATTTTGGGGTTTCTGTCAGTTTCAGTTTTACCAAGATAGATGATGGCCTGAAGACTGGGAGCTCTGAGAAAAACCACTCACTGCTGATTCAATTAACACTTGAGAATACTGATGGTTGAAATTCTCAATTCAGTCTTGTGAGAAGCTTTTGGTTTCACTGTGGGCTTGGTCAAATAAGGCAAAAGCAGAATGCCCTGACCTTGGGCCTTTGACAAGAGGCTCAGAGGGCCCAGCTTTGGGTTCACCAACAACCACAAATTGGTATCTATGTCCTCACCACAGGCCCAGGCTGAGACTCTTGGACTCACTTATGAGCCCACACAGATCAGGTTGCTTCAGCAAAAACTTCCCTGGGCTGGAATTCCAGATCCCAATGCAGTTTTGCTTAGAATCTCAAGGACTATGAATTGTCTTGGCCCTCAGTCTGGCCAGGTAGGGTCTCAAGTTCTGACTGACCTTTGGCACAAAGAGATATGAGAAAGGGTTGTGTGGTTTGCTCTGGGCTTACTCATTACTCCTTGCTTTAGCCTCCTTTTAACTGTGCCCCTCCACTCCCCTCAGTGTCCCAGATGTTCTATTTCTACCTTTTAGGTATCTCTTCTTGAAAGTTGCTTCATTCTGTCTCCTGGTTAGTTCTTTCACTCTTGCATTTGTTTTGTGCTGTAATTTTTGTTTTTTGCAACAAGTTGTTTATTCTTTAAATAAAAGTAGCCTAATGGCAAAACAAAAGACAATTACTTGAAGGCAAAGAGAAAAAAACCTTTTCAGGAGAACAATAGGGTATTTGCATATGAAGAACTGGATGCCACAGGTGTTTTTTTTAAATTTAAACATTTATTAATATTCATTTTTAACATGGTTACATGATTCATGCTCCTACTTTCCCCTTCACCCTCCCCCCTGCCCCCCCACTCCTCCCACCTATGTCCTATGCACATTTCCCCTGGTTTTGTCATGTGTCCTTGATCAAGACCTATTTCCAAATTGTTGGTAGTTGCATTGGTGTGGTAGTTTTGAGTCCACATCCTCAATCATGTCCACCCCGACCCATGCGTTCAAGCAGATGTTTTTCTTATATGTTTCCTATCCTGCAGTCCTTCCTCTGAATGTGGGTAGCATCTTTACCATAAATCCCTCAGAATTGTCCTGGGTCATTGTATTGCTGCTGGTACAGAAGCCCATTACATTCGATTTTACCACAGTATATCAGTCTCTGTGTACAATGTTCTTCTGGCTCTACTCCTTTCACTCTGCATCAGTTCCTGGAGGTCTTTCCAGTTCACCTGGAACTCCTCTAGTTTATTATTCCTTTTAGCACAATAGTATTCCATTACCAGCATATACCACAGTTTGTTCAGCCATTCCCCAATTGAAGGACATCCCCTCGTTTTCTAGTTTTTTGCCACCACGAAAAGTACAACTATAAATATTTTCGTACAAGTCTGTTTATCTATGATCTCTTT
>NW_025376721.1:0-2602 GCF_016433145.1 Gracilinanus agilis
GTGTGTGTGTGTGTGTGTGTGTGTATAAAAATCTCATTTGAGAATGTTTCCTCCCTAGGAGTTGCAAATACCAATGAAACAATAGGTCCAAACCAATAGACAGACAGACAGACAGACAGACAGACAGACAGACAGACTGACAGACAGACAGACTGACAGACAGACAGACTGACAGACAGACAGACAGACAGATAGATAGATAGATAGATAGATAGATAGATAGATAGATAGATAGATAGATGGATAGATGGATAGATGGATAGAAGGATACATAGATACATAGATACATAGATAAGAAGACTCTATGTATAAGAACTTAATTTAATAATGTTCATAATAACACCTTTATTATATCACATTAAAGTGTAAAGAGATCCTATGATGTGTATGGCAAAGATCATAGGACTTGGAGTCACAAGACCTAGGTTTAAATCTTCAGTTTCCTTATTCATAAATTGGAACTAATAGCTAATGATAAATATGAGGAGTCTCTCATACCCCAATATCAGCATGTTTGTATCATAGATTTATAGCAGGAAGGGAATTCAGAGGCAATCTAGTCCAACATTCCCATTTTATAGAAGGGAAAACTGAAGGGCCATAGGATTCATTAGCTGGTCCAGGGTTACATGAGTGGAAAGTGATAAAAGTAGGAATTGGACCTGGACCCCCCTGATGCAAAGATCTGGTGCTTTTCTCCACTATAGTACACTAACCGTTTCAATTCATCTGAGAACCAAAAGGAACTAGAATTTCCTTCTTTTATCTTCATGCTACCAGTAGCACTGATCACCAAGTCAGACAGCACATTCTCCACAGCTGCTCTTTCAAGGAGACATTATCATAGCAATCTCATGAACCTGCTTTGGTCCGTAAGCCGTGTATTGAATTTGCTTAGTTTTCTACATCTCCCACACTGAACAACTGAACATATGTGCTAGTTCCATTGCAGAAGAAAGGTCACTTGAACCCCATTAAATCTCCAGGGTAGGAAATGAATTTCTTTGCTCTATGATTGGGGAGAACTGAAAAGAAGAGAATTAAAGCCATCACTCCTCTTCTCCCACTCACTGTCAAATTTGATTCCCTGGAAGAAACCTTATCACCCTACAAAGATAAAGTGAACATAGCTGTTACACAGCCTCCTCTAGGGAAAATATTAGTAAGGCATTTAAATAGTAGTAATATAAGGTAGTTATAGAAAAATGGAAGATTGAACAAGTTATGATTCAAGGTTTTGATCTACCTTGGGAATTATAGGCTCAAATTCACATGTACACGCGTATGTGTATATATATATATTTCAAATTGCTAATAACCTAGAATTAACTAGCTAATTGCTTAAATTAACCTAACATAGATTTTAATAATTCTTGAGATAACTTTCAAATCAATTCCCATTTCTGACATTGAAGAGGTTCTAATAAGGTAGAAAACTGGTCAGAAGAATAACATTTATGTCTAAATCAGAGAGAGCCATTTTTTTTCCATCAAATGATGGTATTGTTTTGCCACTTGGCAATGAATCTTCTTTTGTACAACTTCTTGGAATCAGCAATTCATATTTACTGCTAATTGGGTAGATAAATGTTCCTTGATGTATTGAAGAAGGATTTAGCAAGTAAGTCCATGGAGACATTCCCAAAACTTTTGATCATGTCATAGAGTTCAGTCAGACCCAGTATGAGCCTTTGACTTTACTAGCTAAAGAATCTTAATCTTCTTGACCTGAGTCCATATGGAAGTCACTCCAATTCCTAGGATCATTTAAGCTATTCTGCTCTGAAACTTTTGAAAAATTAATTGATTAGACTTGTATGACTCATTCTAAGTACAGGTGAAATGCAGCCTTTTAAAAAAATAAGATTAATTTTTGTTCTGTTTTGTTACTTTCTTTGGAGTGGCCACATTAACTTCCAATTCATTTCTCCCTCCTCAATACCTTTCAAATTGGCAAATAGAACATTAAAAACTCAAAGTTATAGCATCAGAATTGTAACTAGAAATTTTTGAATATGAGGAAGCACAAACTGGACTCAGGGAAGGCAAGTAAGTTTGAAGAAACAAGTCAACTTCTTAAGCTATTAGATGATATGTAAACATCTCATTTCATTCTAATGCCAAACCCTGAATTTCCATCAAGACTGGAATCAGAAATGACCTACCACAGATAGGCTACAAGATGGTATAGCTTGGATTATACTACTGCAGTTTTTATCATGATTCATAAGATAATGAGCTTCCAATAGACTATGATTATTTTTCTTGCGCATGGTGTAACAGAAAGAACCCTGGCTCTGTACACTAATTTGAATGTAAATAACCACCAGTTGACTTAATTCTCTCAAAGAATTGTTTACAAAATCACCCAATAACTTAGTATCTTAAAAAGAGTATTATTAAGTGGGACAACTCTAATCCTGCTATTTTACCATTTTTCTGTTTTTACTTAGATCTTATTTTTATTACCATCTTTGTTTTTTATATCACACTTATTTCCTAATATATTGCTTCTCCCTATCTGTTGTAATAAACCATCCTTTGAAATCATTTATTACAAATAATTACATAAATTTATATTATTTTATATTATATATAATAT
>NW_025376722.1:0-1460 GCF_016433145.1 Gracilinanus agilis
CTCTCTCTCTCTCTCTCTCTCTCTCTCTCTCTCTCTCTCTCTCTCTGTAAAATGTAGCATAACTCTATGTAATCACTGAATGTCAGAAAACAGATGAATTCAGGCTGGATCACCCCCATGAGTTCTCTGACCCACAGTCAGGTTTTAATAGGATATCCTGATAACAAAAATCACCACGAGCTCTCCTCCTCCTCTGGAAACTTGGACATGGCAAGAATCCATCCCTGCACATACGTGTGTATACATTTTTGCACGGGTCTCCATGAATATTCTTTTGCACAGAATAGATTATGCGTGCACATGCTCTAGCTTTTCTTCTTTGAAATATTTTAAAAGAGATTACACCCACCTAACACATTGTTATGCAGCATGAGTCATGAACACTGTAATGCCACAAAAGAAAGACTCTAACACATTTACTCATAGACCTCCTGGCTGCACAGATCCGCATTTGGGGGTCTGTCAAGCTTGGCTCTTTAACGAAAACGTGATGTACTTTCTGTACACACACACACACACACACACACACACACACACACACACATATAATACTGTAAATACTTCTCAAGGCCAACACTGCACAACCAAAGGAGGGTGCTTCTCTCCATTCCTAGCTCTCTGATTTCATTCTGTGGCTTCATCCCCTTATTTTCTTTCTTACCATCAAGTCTGGCCCCACTTTCAGTTTCCAAAATCCAATTGCCTGCTTCCAGCGGGTGTTACCATGACAACTTCCATTGGTGTTGTTGTTGACTTTTTCTCTAGCTTGATTTCTTTTTTTTTTCCCCTTTGTGATACTGAGAACTTCTCTATGTATAATACCTAATTGATCCTGGTTTCTGCCCCAGCTTCCCTCCTCCTCTATTGCCCTGGCTCTGATTCCAGTCCCTCTCTATTTAAATCTATATATTTGTTTTTCTCTGGTCTCTGAATAAAGCAAAGAGAACAGAACAAAAATATTCACGTTTGCTGTATTACAAGGTTGCACATTAAACTAAGAAATCTTCTTTCCAGCGGTGTGTGCCACCGAGTTGTTGATCTTTATTGCTCTAACCTGGAACAGGCTAGATATAGAGTCCTGGGCGTTAAAGTCAGGAGGATCTGAGTTTAAATAGAGTCTCAGACATTTATCACCTTTGTGGTCCTGATCAAGTCACTTAATCCAGTTGGCCTCAGTTTCCTCATCTGTAAAATGAGTTAGACAAGGAAATGGCAAAACATTCCAGGGGGTAGCTGGGTGGCTCAGTAGATTGAGAGTCAGGCCCAGAAATGGGAGGTCCTAAATTCAAATCTGGCCTCAGATACTTCCTAACTGTGTGACCCTGGGCAAGTCACTTAACCCCCATTGCCTAGTCCTTACCACACTTCTGCCTTAGAACCAATACCTAGCATTGATTCTAAGACAGAAGGTAGGGTAAAAAAAAAACATTCCAGTATCTTTGGAAAGAAAAAAAAATTAT
>NW_025376723.1:0-1011 GCF_016433145.1 Gracilinanus agilis
GAGGAGGAGAAGGAGGAGAAGGAGAAGGAGAAGAAGAAAGAGAAAGAAGGAGGAGGGGAGGAGAAAAACTCCACCTGCCAAGTAAGGATGCAACCAGATTATGAGGGTTCATAAATTCCCAAAAGAGAAATTAGTATTTATCTTAAAGGTGATGGGGAGCTACTGTGCATTCTTGAGCAGAGGAAAAACAGGGTCACAGGCAAAATTCAGGACTATCAATCAGCTGGGTAAATATGTAGACCAGGGGTTCCCAAACTTTTTTGGCCTACCACCCTCTTTCCAGAAAAAAATATTACTTAGAGCCCCCTGTCACATACTATCACCGCCCCCTTACAGTTAATCACCGCCCCCAAATGCACCTGTGGCCATCACCGCCTCCCTGGATCGATGCAGCCCCCACCAGGGGGCGGTGGCGCCCACTTTGGGAATCACTGATGTAGATGATGGATTAAGGCAGGGGAAATTGAGATTACCTGAATAAAACCCTTTGGCCTTGAATGAGATCCCAAACCTGGTACCTCAGAGAAAGCCACAGACTTATATCCCTTTCAGGGGGAAGTACTCAGGTTCACAACCACCCAAGTTCTTCCCCTACTGGCTGTGGTCCTTCTGTCCTCTCCCTCTGTCTAGGACTCGGAGGAAAGAGCATGCCAAGCATCCATAGGACAGCAGAAGTAAGTGGGTGAGCGAAAGCTGCCTCTTCCTCCAGCTTTAGTTTATGAGGCTGATCCTGCCCAGTCAGGTTAACACCCAAGGCCGAGGAGGACCTGGGCTCCAAGTTCTATCTTTATTCCTGCTCTTGGTTCCTCATCTTTCCCCTATTCTCCCTCACTGATGCAGGCAGCCTGGGCTAACCCCAAATTGAGAGCTGGAAGGCAGATGTCATGGCGCCCTTTCCTTTTACAAATGAGGAACACAAGGCCAAGAGATGTGAATACACTTCTCCAAGGTCACACTGTTGGAGCACAGGTTTTGAACCCGGGTTCTGGGATCTTTCCAAATCTCTGCTGA